>NC_027754.1:46562331-46562552 GCF_000695525.1 Brassica oleracea var. oleracea
AAATTATAAGTTATTTCTTAACACGTTATCAGCACGATCGTTCTGCAATTCGGTAAAATTTATTGTATCATATATACTCTGCTATAATGGTCGGTATATCGCATGTACTATTATTTATATTATGTTATAATGGCCGGAATACCGCCTATATTATTTACTAGTAATTTAATTTATTTATTGGTCGGCCGAGCCGCCTTATATCCTGTTTATTATTTATTGGT
>NC_027754.1:46565726-46574647 GCF_000695525.1 Brassica oleracea var. oleracea
CATCCACTTCTTTACCAAACTCAAGCACTATGATCATGCACTCCTTTACCAACTCAAACACTATGATCACCCACTCATTTACCAAATTAAGCACCATCTTTGTTATTTTATGTATTGTTGTTCACTATAAATACCATCACTCATCTCACTCTTTTGTACACCATAAACAAGAACAAGAGTTTATAATCAAAGAACCATTACATCTTCTTCTTCTTCCTTATAATAAACTCTCTCCCTTATACTAGTGTTATTTGCTTCGTACGGGTATCAAATTCTACTCTTATTTAAATTTCTCGATACTATAAATTATAAGTTATTTCTTAACAAGATACACATTATTATATTTTTCCAGTGCATATATTTCTCATTACGTCACACCTTGGAACAACATTGTATAGTCATAATATAACTATATGCAGAAAATATACCTCCTTTTATTTTAAATTATTTATGATACACATTATTATCTATTTCCAGTGCATGTATTTCTCGTTACGTCACACCCTTGGAGCAACATTGTATAGTCATAATATAACTATAGAATGAAAAAAAAAATCCAGATATAGTGAATACATAATAATAGTCATTATGCAGCAAACATCTAACTGACTCGTAAATGCAAAATCATATTCACTTGTGTCACAAACCACGCCACACAATAACGCCACCACACTGAGGCGTTATCACCCCAAGTGTGTCTGAAGCCACCACAGGGTTGGGACCCATTTTAAGACAGCGACTGACCAATCGCGTGTTAGGAGAGTTTCACCAACCCCGAACCGGGAATCACAATACCAGATTTCATTGAACCGGTTTCATTTTCTATATTATATATATCGCTAATGCCATCTGTGCGAATCCACCCAAAAACATAACCATCAATATCAGCAAAACAAACAAAATACAGAGAAATGGCGACGACAACAACAGAAGCAACGAAGACATCTCCTACCAACGGAGAAGACAAGCAATCTCAGAATCTCCGACACCAAGAAGTCGGTCACAAGAGTCTCTTACAGAGCGACGATCTCTACCAGGTCCGTTTCTTCTCAAAACGCTGCCGTTTCTGATCCAGTCCAATAATAATCTAACATAATCTTAAAATTAACAACATGCAGTATATTCTGGAGACGAGTGTGTATCCCAGAGAACCAGAGTCAATGAAAGAACTCAGGGAAGTGACAGCAAAACACCCTTGGAACATAATGACAACATCGGCAGACGAAGGACAGTTTCTCAACATGCTCATCAAGCTCGTTAACGCCAAGAACACGATGGAGATTGGTGTTTACACTGGCTACTCTCTCCTCGCCACCGCACTTGCTCTCCCTGAAGACGGCAAAGTAAAACATCTTTCTTCCTCTGTTTTTTTTTTATATTATATAGTTTTATGATCTGTAAATGAAGTTAAAATTAATCTTTTTATATTCAGATTCTGGCTATGGACGTTAACAGAGAGAACTACGAGTTGGGTTTGCCCATCATCGAGAAAGCTGGCGTTGCTCACAAGATCGACTTCAGGGAAGGCCCTGCTCTTCCTGTTCTTGATGAACTCGTGGCTGACGTAAGTATAACGTAAAAATATCAGATATATAACAAAAACATTAATGGCCTAATTAATTAATTAATTAATTAATATTTGGATGATATTTTCTGTATAAATATATTTGTTTCTTTTTTCGTATATGGAAGAAAATTATATTATTGGTGATTTTATTAAGGTGGTAACTTATCGTGTGTGGTTGGGTGCAGGAGAAGAACCATGGAACGTATGACTTTATATTCGTTGATGCTGACAAAGACAACTATATCAACTACCATAAACGTTTGATCGATCTTGTGAAAGTTGGAGGAGTGATAGGCTACGACAACACTCTGTGGAACGGCTCTGTCGTGGCTCCTCCTGATGCGCCAATGAGGAAGTACGTTCGTTACTACAGAGACTTTGTTCTTGAGCTTAACAAGGCTCTTGCTGCTGACCCTAGGATTGAGATCTGCATGCTTCCTGTTGGTGATGGAATCACTATCTGCCGTCGGATCAATTGATTGATACCCCACTTTTGAGTGTGGGTTGATTATTTTCATTTCTCTCTACCTTTCATTCACCAACCATCTTTATGTATTTTGTTATGTAATATCTCTGTTATCCTTTTTTTTTACTTGTGAACAAAGCAATGATGTATCCTTCCTCTTGTTTTGTTGTTTTTCATTATATATGATACAGTACACCATCTAAAAGAAGATATCAGTCATTATGTTTTCTAAAGATATTTTAAGGAACTCATGCATAGTAATACACAAAATGGTTACTATGCTATAATGTAGCTTAATAGAATTAAGTGATTAATCATATTTGTTTTACAGGAGGAACCTATAAAGAACAATCTTGGAGCTGTTTATTACCTCCTCTAACAAGGTGTATTATTGAATCAACCAATCATCATAAACTTAATTTGTTGAAAGGTGGCTGTTGGAATTGTCAAACTAAAACAAGACCCAAATTAATAGTTATATATATTGAGAGAAAGAAAGCAACAAAGTAGGAAGATTAGGTCAGCAGTCTTTGAAATTTTATTAGAAATACTAAACACATGTTAGGTAGTTTCAGCTCAATTACTCAAACAAAAGATGATGTATTATACACTTTTCCCTGGAGCTTTTGTCAAAAAGAGAGAAGAAAATTTAGTTTAAGAACTATTAAAGACATTTTCTTTTTAGAAACCAAATTTTTTGATGTTATTACAATATGAAAGAATCTTATCTCATATACAACATAGAGTTCTTTTTTCATTTGTCATCTGTGTACAAAATGAAGTTAGATATGTCCTTTAATCCAGCCTCCTCATAACATTTAGCAATATGGTGCAAAGATTCAGACCATGTTCCTTCAATAGATGCCAAGTCCAAGAGAAAAGCAGCAACATCCAAAGCAACTTGGATGGGATCTTTACCCTTCTTCAAATCCTCAAAACGACCTTCATCACTCACTTTCTCTCTTATGAATTCGATTTGCTCATCTTCCCATTGTGCAATACTAGCAACCTCCTGCATGTTTTCACACAGTTAAAATATTATATAGCACAGCCACATTAATCCTTTAAAATTTATCATAAACTTTGACACACCTCATAAGGACATCCTAAAGTCCACCAAGGTGACTTCAGTGCTACTCTAGCCGCTTCTTTTGCTTCTGAATCACGTCCAACCCTGCAAATAAGAAGAGCCTTAGATAAGTGTTTTCTGTCATTTTACAAAACGATAAAATTGAGAGTTGATGAAGTTACAAACTTCTGCAGTATGTTTGCGTAATACACAAAAGGCCGTCCAAATCCGGGAAACAGATCTTTCCTTGTGTAGAATTCTCCTGTCACCATAGCTGAAACCTTCCAGGAAAAAAAGAAGAAGTCTCTTAAAAGTTTCATAAGTGAGATTCATAGACATAATATGCTTTAAAGATTATTACATGATCTCCTTCATGGAAATGCCGTAATACTTTCTTCTCCAACACATCAGGAAACAGACCAACCTATCCAACACCACAATAATGTTTACTGTGGTGTACATAATGTCTTTCATAGATAAGCACAGTAAATGTTTTTTTTTAAACGCTTGCCTTCTTTAAGACATAAACATCGAGATTATCAATCTGAGATTCAGCAAAAGCACCCTTTTTGTAAAGCTTCTCGCCTGCCTCAGCTGAAGCAATGTAGAGTTCTGACAACTCTTGCGCATCTTCTTCCACAAGAATCCGGTGAATGTACTCATCTACCTGAATATTAAACACTGTAAATTACTTATCTTTCTCATGGAAATAAAAAATAAGTCACCAATCCTTTTTAAGAAGGCAGAGCTAGAATGAGATGAATGACATTACATTTCTAGCTATAAGCCGGACACCACTCCTCCAAACTTCAACAACAGGCATATCCAATCTGTTCTTGGATAACAAAAGGTTAAATTCAAACAACATGTAATTAAGAGTTACCAAGAATGATCTGAACCAAAATGTTATACCCTGGTGGAGCAGTAGGCCATCTCAGAAGCGCAGTAACAGAGCCTACTTAGACAATACACCAAAAGTAAACAGAAGCTTCTAATGAAAGGGCTAATGGAATCGATCAAATGTTTCATTTTTTTTTACCTGAAGAGTCCTTAGAAAGCGGAATAGCAAGAGGGATGAGTCCCTGCTTAGCTCCAGGAGATATGATGGTTTCACCTGCAGACATGTAAGTTTTCCTTTTTCCATTACAATGAATAAGTAACCAGAACTTGCATAACTGTTGTATCATTGTATATGACCTCTTGTTTGAAGAACTTTGAGTAAGTGTTGAAGATGCTTTGGAGGTTCAGTGACAGCTACTTCTTTGATAAATGATACATGCCCTGCAACAACAACTCTACTAATAAGTCCATCCCAATGTGACATTTGGAGATATA
Source organism: Brassica oleracea var. oleracea (assembly GCF_000695525.1). Lineage (NCBI taxonomy): Eukaryota > Viridiplantae > Streptophyta > Magnoliopsida > Brassicales > Brassicaceae > Brassica > Brassica oleracea. The sequence continues at coordinate 46,570,164 of NC_027754.1, forward strand.
TTACACATTAATTCACTAACTGTTGTCTCCCACCTAGATTAATTTAAGACAAAGCGACAAGCACAAGAACAAACGACAGACCATTTCTCTATACAATCACATCAAATTACAGAGTAAAACGAGAGAATACCAGAAGAGCAACAGGAGACAGTAGCTCTGGTATGGCGCAAAGGGAGAGCAGAGAAAGGAGTGAACAGCGAACTCATGGCTCCTCCTCCTTATCTCTCTCTCTCTCTTCTCTCCTCCAATATACTCTCTCACGCTGATCTGTTTTGGGCTTCGATATGGGCTTTTCTGTTTTTTTTCTTCAGCCCAAACCCAAATACTAATGACGCGTAGTAAATAAACAAGCGGGAAGGTCAATTTCGTCAAATAACCGGTTAACAAATCCCGGTTTAGTCTAACCATATTAAATCCAGAGAATTTTCCCTTGCGTATCACGGGTCGTAAAGAATAAACCCTAAACCCCATTTTCAATCGCTTACTCAACCATGGATTACGCATCAGCGACGACGACCAAAGTATCAATGCACATTGATGACGAAGACGATGAGGAGGAGGAGGAGGAGGTTTGCAGGATTTGCAGAAACCCAGGGGATGTGGATACTCCGCTTCGGTATCCGTGCGCTTGCAACGGGAGCATCAAGTTTGTGCACGAGGATTGCCTCCTTCAGTGGCTTAGCTACTCCAAATCTCGTCACTGCGAGGTTTGCAAGCACAGTTTCTCATTCTCGCCGCTTTACGCTGGAAACGCTCCCACGAGGCTCCCTTTTCACGAGTTCGCTGTTGGCGTCGCGATGAAAGCTTGCAGTAGCCGTGTTCCCCGGTTGAGTTTGGTTGTTTCCGTCTGGCTTCTCGCTGTTGGTTTTTCTTAAGCCACGTGTCCACCACAGTTGTTCTCGTTGATTGTTTGTTTGGGTTTATACTATCAGCGAGTATCATGTTCGTTCTCCGTGAAGCGGCGTCGTTTAGGGATTACTTTAGGCATTTGAGAGTTTCATTGTATGATGTGGTTGGGATGGAGTGTCCGTTGTTTCGTTTGGTTGAGAATGCCTTTAGTGTAAGTTTCATTGTTTCATAAAATCCGGTTAATTAAAAAATATTTTTGTGAACTTATTTTCTTAAAATCTTTTATGATGTGCATAATTTGCAGGTTCTGGCAAGCAATATGTTATTCATTGGTGCTGTCATCTTTGTGCCCTTCACACTAGGATGGGTTATATTGTACTATTTTGGAGATACTGGTCTATCGTTGAGAAATATAGCTCTGAGTCTGAACAATGTGCTGACTGCTGCTGTCTCGAATTTGATTAACAAGGGCGGCCAAGAGAATGGTCTGCTTGGTCAGAAATGGTGAAAGTGAAAGTCAATGGAAGTGAATTGAGTGGAGCAATCAATACACTATTTGTTGCTGCTGGTCTCTCATCAACGCTATATGATGTCACAACTTTGACTGTTGGGTACATGTTCATTGTCTTTCTGGTGTTAATTTACCTTGGAATCACTGCGCTGATTCGATATTTCAAGGATGAGCCATTGACCCTTGGGGGAATTTGTAGGATAGTAGAAACTGTATCACCTCTCCTTAGTCAGTTCTTGGTAGTAATGAGACTTGCCTCTTTTGTGGTTGTCATGTTTGGCGTCTTCCCCCTGATGTGCGGGTGGTTGCTAGATGTTTGCACGGTTACAATGTTTGGTCAAACAATGTCCTACAGACTACAGTTTTTATCAGTTTCTCCACTGGCGAGCTCACTTGTTCATTGGGTTGTTGGAGCCGTGTACGACTGGTATTCATTAATATTCGAGAACCTTCTTCGAGAGGTACCGTGTTCCCCCCTGCTCATAATTTTGTTTTTTTTTTCCCTCTGCTACTATCTAATCATTGTTCCCCACTTTTGTGCTAATTGCAGGTTATTCGCCCTGAAGTTTTGTATTTCCTTTATGGTCCGGAAGATGATGAGGAGGAGACAATCCGTTATTTGGTTCATGATCCAGTACACAAGATTGCTCGGGATGGTTTCTTATCTGGTGCACAGTACGGGAGTTGGATTGTCTTGTTGGTGTTTTTACCAGTTAAACTTGCGATATGGATGGCTCCTTCAGTCTTCCCTCTCGACATATCGTAAGAAACACTGTCTTACATTTTGTTGTTTTTCGGAGATTCTGTGTTTATGTCTTTCCTAACTTGTGCATCTACACAGTGTATCGGACCCTTACACCGAGGTTCCTGCCGGCATTCTCCTGCTTACAATATGCACACCATTTATCATCGAGCATTTTAGTATCCAGACCACAGTTGTGTCCCTTCTACGCTGCTGGTTCACATGCGTCGGTTGGGCCCTTGGTTTGACTGACTTTCTCTTGCTAAAACCAGAGGACAACCGAAATGATGAACCAGGAAGGCAGAACATAGAACAAGTGTTGCATGTCGTTGAGCCTGACATGGCCATGGCTGCTCATCCAGCCCCTGATGACCCAAAAAGAAGTCTCCTCCAAGAGTAGGTTCTTTAGAAATAACCTTATAGCTCGTTCTAATGCTTGAAGAATTGTTTGGTGTATAGAGTTGACTATTGCATCAATATTTCCATTAGACCTTACCATGAAATGAAGCTAATTTGTTTTAGCAGGTACAACTTGCAGCTCCGGATAACCCTTCTTCTACTTGTTGCATCGGTTACTCTTCTTCTGGTCCATTCTACATTGATAGTTGCACCAGTTTCTCTTGGTCGTACTCTGTTTAACGCCATCCCAGTTCTCCCAATAACGCATGGAATCAAATGCAATGGTAAATATGATCGTCTGCTTCATTCTTTCAAACATATACAAAATTTTAACAGAATCTTCTCCTAAATTTTGTAGATTTGTATGCTTTCTTCATTGGCACGTATGTCTTTTGGACTACCATATCTGGTGCCAGGTATGCTGTCAAGCATGTCAAGTCAGAGAGGACTTCAGTCTTGCTTAACCAAATATGGAAATGGTGTGGGATTGTCATCAAGAGCTCTGTGCTTTTAGGCATATGGGTAAAGTGGTTTGTATACTGGTTGTTTTCTTATCAGATTTTTGAGACACTCCAAACTCATTTGACTCTTGATTCTTACTGAGCAGGTTCTTATCATTCCGGTACTAATCGGACTTCTGTTTGAGCTTTTGGTGATTTTCCCAATGAGAGTCCCGGTAGATGAAAGCCCTGTCTTTCTCCTGTATCAAGACTGGGCTCTTGGCCTCTTCATTTTGCAGATCTGGACTAGACTGGTAAGTAAGTTCCCCCCCACGGCCTTAAAAAATATATATCTTGTCACTGAAAGATAACAACAATGGATATGTAATGCTTCAGATGGTGGATGATAGCTGGAGAGCAAAGTTTGAGAGAGTAAAAGAAGACGGCTTCAAGGGTTATGGGTACTGAGAGAAATTGTACTCTCGGTCGTGATGAAACTGCTAACAGCATTATGCGTGCCTTATGTCCTGGCGAGAGGAGTGTTCCCAATGCTCGGATGTCCGCTAGTTGTGAACTCAGCGGTCTACAGATTCGCTTGGATAGGTTGTCTCTCGGCGAGCCTCTTGTGCTTCTGTGCAAAAAGATGCCAAGTCTGGTTTAGAAACCTTCACAACTCGATCCGTGATGATCGTTATATCATTGGTCAGAGACTCCATAACTCTGGGGAGGAAGCTGCTGCTTTGGCTATAAAGAAAAATCAAAGCAGTGAAGTTGCAGGAGATGGTGGACTTAGACGTTCAATCTAACAAGAAGAAAGAAGATTATGTGAAGGATAAGCCAATATAAAAATGTGTTAGTGTCCCTAGCAGTTCCAATAGAACACCGTTGTATATATCTAATTAAATATAGTTTTAACAAGTCAAATCTTATTATATCGGTATATGTTATATCACTGATGACGGGTTATTAATGTTCACGGAAAGATAAAACATCGTATCATTAAGTCCCATGCTGGTACCCTCTTTGCCCCTTTGACTGTCAATGCTGCTTCTGGTCTTCTTTTTCCTTCTTTCTGAAACCAATTTTGAAGCTATATTGTACAGTGAAAAGTGGATCAATTCAGATGAATAATCTTAGTTTAACACAGATTGATTGGCTCTAGCCTCCAGTAGACAGGATCTTTACAGAGGTTGTGATGATTGGATCTCTTGTTTGGTTCAAGTCTTTGTCATTGCTTTGTGGTGTGTAACATCAGGATTCTTGTTTTTCCAGCACATTACAACGTTTAGTCTAAATTTTGGTGCGTGAATGTGACAAGTAGATGACATTCATGGTTTGAAGTTTATATTAAAGAGTGTGAGATAGGACTATTCTCAAGTTCCTCAGTAGATATTACATCTGATTTCAACGATCACGACATAAAAATCAAACAACAATTAAAGCCAAAAGAGCGTTCAGATTTGGGTTTCTTCTTGGACTTTGTTATTTGAAAGTTTGGACAAAAAAAAAAAAAAGGGGGGGAAAAAATCACCCAAACCAAAAG
>NC_027754.1:46574790-46581928 GCF_000695525.1 Brassica oleracea var. oleracea
AAAAAAAAAAAAAAGGTGGGGAAAAAATCACCCAAACCAAAAGTGAAGAACCAAAACACCGACCAGTCGAGTCGACCATGTATGAAACATGTGGGATGTGTCCCCACCAATCACAAACTTGTCTACTTTTTTTTTTACCACCCAATCAAAACAACGCTTCTCTTTCTTCTCCCCTTTTCTCAAGTTTCAACCTTTATTTCTCTCACAACAACAAGTAAATTGTTTTTATTTTGCGTTGGGATTCGTGAGAAAACAGAGGAGGATAAGCTAATCAATGGGTTCGATCTCTCTGTCAAATTCTCTGCCCATACCGCGACTTCCACTACATACATCATCACTCAATCCATGCCTTCCTTCCTCCTTCTCTCTTCCTCCTCGTCGCTCCACTTTTTCACCGCGAATCTCCGCCTCTGCTGTCTTCGCAGCTCCTTCCGGCGTTAATAACTCTGTCCCGGTGAGTGCTTATTATTCACCCTTTTCATTTTAAAAATTGAAACTTTGGTTGCTTGGTTGGTTGATCATGTGAGATTTGGTTTCAGGGTAAAAACGGGGGTTACACAGTTGGTGATTTCATGACAGGGAAACAGCATCTTCATGTTGTTAAGCCCTCTACGTCGGTTGATGATGGTAAGTTATTACGCTAAAGATGAAAACAATCCTTCCTTGTAAGTCTCTGTAATCTGTTTTTTTTTTGTTTTTTTGCATTTGAACAGCATTGGAACTTCTGGTTGAGAAGAAGGTCACGGGCTTGCCTGTAATTGATGATGATTGGAGTCTGGTATAGCCTTTTCTCTCTTTTCTCGTTGTGTTGTGTAGGAAGCTCGTGATTAGCCATAGTCATTTTACATAATTTAATATGCTTTTTATCTGTATGAGATCTTTCTTATTCCTCTGCTCTAATCTTCCCCTCTAGGTTGGCGTTGTTTCTGATTACGACTTACTTGCACTCGACTCTATTTCTGGTAAGTGGTATTGTATAAATGTGTTTTTGAACCTTCTGCTGGTTCTCTTTTGTGTGATGCATCACCAAAGTTTATTGTTTTGGTATCATTTTAGCAGATTTTAATCAGTTAGTTAGTAGATATGACTCGTAATTCATTTTGTATGATCTCAATTCTAGACTATAGGTGGATCTTCTTAGTATTGTTGGCACATAGTTTAGTTTTCTTGCTTAGTTCTGTTTATGGGTTTTGTGTGGTAAAGCAAACTTAACCTCTTGTCTTTTCGGAATATTATAGGCCGGAGCAGCCAAAATGATACAAACATGTTCCCTAACGTGGACAGTTCATGGAAAGTACGTTTTTATTTATCCACTTTTTTGCTATTTATATCAGGACATTTGTTTGTCACCGTTTGATGAAACTCTCCTGGAACTTATATGATATTTGGACTTGTGTTTTTGTTACCAGACATTTAACGAACTTCAGAAGCTGATAAGCAAGACACATGGGAAAGTGGTTGGAGATTTGATGACGCCTTCTCCTCTGGTTGTCCGTGGCTCTACCAATTTAGAAGATGCTGCCAGGTACCATTCTCCTCCCTGGAGACTATGAGCTCAGCTTATTTTTTAAGAAAATCTCTAACCACTTGTTACCTCCAGGTTGCTACTGGAAACAAAGTTCAGAAGATTACCAGTCGTGGATTCAGATGGAAAACTGGTGAGAGAATCTCAAACTCACAATCTCTTCTTCTTCTTCTTTTTGTTCCTTTTAATTTGATATTCATCTGATCTGATCTTGGTCCTTTTTGTTTGTGTCGCAACAAAGATTGGGATCCTAACAAGGGGGAACGTTGTAAGGGCTGCACTGCAGATCAAGCGGGAAACCGAGAACTCAACCTAGCCAAGCAGCTATGGAGCAGAGCTCTTGAACCTGCTATATAGTTAATAGCAAATATGTTGATTCGATTGATTAAGTATTATATATAAAATGTAACCATTCCCTCACCTCCACAAGCAAATTCTTTAGGAGTAACATTTCTCAGCCTCAGAATTTTTAAGACGATTGGTATCTCATACATATTTTATTATATTATTCGTGTCTCTCGATCGCAAGTCTACTCTTTAATAATCTTATAATCAACAAAACACAACGACCAAACAGAATTTGAACTCTACTTTCATATGTTATGCTCAGGAGAAGTAGCAATGGTGTTCGTGTGTTTTCGACCTCCTTACCTACGTTAGACCGTCTCTACAACATGCTGCTACAAGCGACTCACTCAAACATGGATAGTTAGTTCATGACCATGTTACTAATTCTATGTTTTGCTACGAACTCGTTACGATAAGATACTAAGTCACTGTTCCTCTTTATGAACAACATTCTCCTCAATATACACTCTCTTCGATATGTATGCTAAGTGCTGAAGCTTGGAAGAGGCTCGCAGAAGTTTCCAACCAAATGCCTCGAACACTCTCCTCAATATACACGTCGGTAGCTTTCTTCGTGACCTGTCTGTACACACGTTATGGTCTTATATGGGATGATGCAGAGTTGGTCTTTGAAGCGCTTGTGGCTTTCGCAAGAAACACATCGGTATTTAATAACGAAATAATATTATTTTCTTAAACGCGTAATTAATACTATATTTATGTAAAGTCAAAGTTACGATGATGACCTTACGAAACGCGTGTTTGGCTCTTTGAAAGCAACTTCTGGGAAAGTCTGATTATTTAAATATTAAAGATATTTAAATCGTCACGGACCTCCTCTGGATTCAGCTCATCCTCATCGTCATTTCGTAAGCAACCGAAGCTTCTTCAATCCAATTCATGTCGACCATGGCGGGAATTCAAGGCCAGATCCTCGAGGTCACTGGTTAGTAGTGCCCTTCTCTTCCCCTGATTCGATTCTCAGCAAAGTTTAATTTTGTTTTTTTTTTTTCAGTGGTTGGGTGTCAGAAATTGAAGGATACAGAATGGTTCTCAAGGCAAGATCCATACGTTGTCCTCGAGTACAGCGGCACTAGGCACCGTACCCGAACCTGCACAGGTTCGGATCCGAACCAAATTTTAGTATCTCTCAAAGTTGCTTTTGATTTGATTGGTTGTGGGTTTCAGATGGTGGGAAGAACGCAGTGTTTCAAGAGAAGTTTATGTTCACTTTGCTTGAAGGACTTAGGGATCTTAAGGTTGCTGTCTGGAATAGTAACACTCTCTCCACTGATGACTTCATTGGCAATGCTACGTATGTTGATTTCTCTCATGTCTGCTTTCTGTTTGTGATAGTCGATTTGGAATTGAGTCTTTTTGGTCTGTTATTTTGTTTGTTGTGATTAGGATTCAGTTGCAGAAGGTTCTTTCTCAGGGATACGACGACTGTACCTGGACTCTTCAGACCAAAACTGGCAGGTAACTACATTGGCTTCACTAGTTTTGGGGACTTTTGCTTTGAGTATCATGGTTTGTTCGTTATCAAAGACACTCTTTTTATATATTTCTGTAGCTGCACAGTGCTTGAATATATATAGTTTCCTTGGTTACTGCAGTCGTGAGTCATGTGCTTTCTACTGAAGTGGAATGATTAGTTCATGCTATTTATTTAAATTCTTGACATGGAAGCATGGTTTTGTTCACTGATAAGACTGTTTTTATGTGGAGTTTCTTGTCATCTTTGCTTTTAGTAGAAATGCAAGATTTATTTTTATTTCAGCAAAATTGCACTTGTTTGTTTTGTTTGTGCGTTTCCTTCCTAGTGTAATGTGATGAGATATAGAACTGAACCTACTGAGATATATCTCTTGTTAAGTTGCCTAATAATTACCAGTGAGGTCTCATTTAAACGCTGTAATGTCAATTAGAATCATAGAATTTTAACCATGGCGGATATGTATGACTCTGTGATTGACTGGAACTTTCGTTATCTTATATTCCCTAAAGTCAGTTACAACAACCTGCAAAGATTTTGGTTGCTTGTTCTCAGTGTTTTCTCCTTGTAATTATTTGATTATAAATTCTTCTAAAAATGCATTACCTTTGTCTTGCAGATTTGCGGGAGAAGTAAGACTTATACTGCATTATGCAGGCGCAAAGGTAAAGCCAAGACTTCATTAGCAACACTGAGTTACTTCTTTCATTTATTGACAAAACGGGGCTATAAAGACAAAATCTGTTTCTTGTATGCAGAAACAAAATTACGGGTCTGCGCCATCAGCACCACCGTATGCCCCTCAAGTACCTCAATACTCAGCACCGCCTGCTCCATCTCCATATTCATCACCACCCTACTCTGGACCATCTCCGTACCCACAAGGACAATACTCTCAGCCGCAATCGGCATACCCACCAGCTTCAGCTTATCCTCCTCCTCCCTCAACTGCTTATCCTCCAGGTCCTTCAGCTTACCCTCCCGGTCCTTCCGCTTACCCTCCAGGTCCTTCAGCTTACCCTCCTCCTCCTCCATATCCTCCTCAACCATCACCGTATTACCCACAAGGTACGTTAATACTCTTTTTTTTCTTCTGATCTAAGGTTTGCTTGTTTGTTCTTGCTCAGTGGTAGTTGATATTGTATTCTTCTTCTTCTTCAGGTCCATATCCAGGACAATACCCTCCGCCTACGTACTAAAGCTGCGGCGTTTAGAATTGACAGGAAAGTGGTTATGATGCATAGATCATAATACTAGTGATATGCTATTCCTAGAACTTTGTGACGATTTTTTTGTTCTTTCTTTTATCTTCCCTGTGCTTTTGTTGGTCTTTGCGAAATGTAGCTTAATGGTTAGTTTTTTGCGATGGTCAGTGAGACTCATTGGGGAAGTTTGGATATGTTCATATTAAGCCAGCTTGCAGATTATGTTGCAGAATAATCGAATTATTACCTTTAAAAAAGACCTTATATTGTGGTGTGTATGTGTGGTTCATCGATCATCTTTAGTCACAATTTCTTAAGAGCTGGTTTCTGTTCTGTCTTTTTTTCTTTTGTTCAACCTGTTCTGTCTTTTAACTCTTAAGATTTGGAACTATTCGTGTTCACAGCAGCTAATCATCGAAGTGCTCAGTGATTAGTATATAATATATTTTGTCAATGTATATCCAGCTCGATGTTTTAAAGTCTTTAACAAAACATTGTTGACAATCGGTAATAAAGTTGTAGAATCTAAGTATATTAGCCGACAGATTCAACTACACTTTGGTTTCTCGATCTCTGCTCCACTGAGCAAAAGTGGGTAAAGACTAAAGAGGGAAACAGACGTATAAGAGCATGATCAACCCATATACTCATATGGGTTTCTAAATAAGAAACTCATTAAGAAACGTTTAAAATTTTGGGCCTCCAATGGAAGTCTCTTATTTAGAGGTTCTTATTTTTAAAAAAATTAAAAATTTTTATAAATGAAATTTTTATTTATTAATTAAATTACATTTAAAACATAGAACTTTAAAAAAAAACATACAAACAAAGATTACTACGTTAAACGAGAATATAAAAAAAAAAAAATTGAAGCTCAGTTGTTGTCTTCATCAAGTCCAAATTTACGCCATATGTGTTCAACCAAATCCGCTTTCAGTTGCTGATGCATTTGTCTATCCCGAATTCTAGTTCGAACACCCATCATATTGGCGATATTTGTAGGGATATCTGTAGAATACGTGAGATCGACATGTGAACTTCCGGTGTCTTCTCCTTGTTGGAACTCTGAAACATCAAATAGAGTATAGCCATCTCGTTCGTCTTCTACTATCATATTGTGGAGTATGATACAAGCTCTCATAATCTTTCCAATTTTGACTTTATCCCAAAAAAGTGCCGGATTTTTAACTATGGCGAAGCGAGCTTGCAAGACTCCAAAAGCGCGCTCGACATCTTTGCGGACAGCTTCTTGACGTTGAGCAAATAAAACCGCTTTCGGTCCTTGTGGCATCGGAATAGATTGGATAAAAGTTGCCCATTTCGGATAAATACCATCGGTGAGATAATAAGCCAAATTATACTCTCTTCCACTGACATAGTAAGTGACTTGCGGAGCTTGACCATTTATTATGTCATCAAAAACAGGTGAGCGATCAAGAACATTGATATCATTTAAAGTACCTGGAGGTCCAAAAAACGCATGCCATATCCAGAGATCATACGAAGCAACCGCCTCTAAAACAATTGTTGGTTTACCCGAACCACGAGAATATTGCCCTTTCCAAGCGGTGGGACAATTCTTCCACTCCCAATGCATACAATCGATGCTTCCTATCATCCCGGGGAATCCACGATGCTCTCCAATATCAAGTAGACGTTGAAGATCAGCCGGTGTTGGTCTTCTTAGGTACTCATCGCCGAACAAATTAATTATTCCTTCCACAAAATGCTCCAAACAAGACCGAGCTGTAGTTTCACCGAGCCGGAGGTATTCGTCGACCGTATCAGCCGCACTACCGTATGCCAAGAGACGAATGGCTGCTGAACACTTTTGGAGTGGTGAGAGACTAAGCCTTCCAAGACTATCTTTCTTTTGGCGAAAGAAGTGAACTTCGTTGGAGAGTCGGTCAACAATGTGCATGAACAATGGCTTGTTCATTCTAAAACGTCGTCGGAATAGATTTTGAGGATATGTAGGAGTGTCACAGAAATAATCATTCCATAACCTTAAATCGTCTTCTTCACGATTTATTTCGATATAAACGCGTTTCTTCCTTTTTTTCCTTTCTTCTTCTTGATTAACAATGGTAAAATTCTCGAAAGTTTGATCGAAATATTGATCGAAAGTTTGATCAAAATATTCATCACAAGTATCATCATCTGATCCCTCAAAAGGGTAATGAGAACCAGATGCCATTGACTTGTATAAAACGTAAAATTTTATGTAGAAATTTTGTGTTTAAAAAAGGTGAAAAAAATAAAGAGAAGGAGATAAGATGAGAGTAGTTATAAAAAAGACTTGTGATCACAATTATATAGGATCACCAAGAGGCAGTGATCAATATTGTTTACGGGAGCTTGAGAAGTGAAGAAGACAACTAGAGAAGGGAAGAAGGGATGATGAGATAACAAAGAGAAAGTGATGACAATTATATAGAGAAGGTGACTTATAAAATTTAGTGACATACATCCTTGTAATTACTACAATCCCGTGACTACTACAATACAAAAATCAAACGTAAAAACACACTCCCGTGACTACTACAAGACAGACCCTACTACAAG
>NC_027754.1:46582434-46587091 GCF_000695525.1 Brassica oleracea var. oleracea
TTTTTTTTTAAATAAACTTATCCTATCTAACCATATCAGATGCACAATCAATTCATTTAGCTACCTCATTAAATCAGAATCAATTTATTTATAAACCGGCTCAGTTTTACAATCAATTCAGACAATCAACATCTAGAAGATCGAAGGTAGAAGCTGTACCTGTATTGCAGTTGTAGTCCTCTCCTTTGAACAAGATTCATATGACTTGAACCGTCCATATAAAGAGACCTTCACATCTCTCTTGATCCGTTCATCTCACAAGAAAATACAAGAGACAAAATCAGCACATGAAAGATTCAGACGCGAGCAAGATTATCACTATAGATTCAAGCATTTCCCTCTAATCTAATCAGATCACCATCAAAAGCATAAAGGTTTACACTAGACATTGGCAGAGAACAAGCATCAAGCTTTACCGCAGATATAAAAGATAAAACATCACTCAACTCAACATCTAAACTAATCTGATCAGTATCAAAATGATCGAACTCTACCAAGGACATACCAGAGATAACATCACCCAACTAAGCACCTCATCGGAACTAATCTGATCACTATCAAAAGGCATCAAGCTTCATCTCAGACATGACACATAAAACATTTGTTAACTCAACATCTAAAAGGCCTAAAGCTTTACCGTGAGATTTGATTTCCTCGAGGAGACCTACGGGCCGGAGAGGAGAGCGAGAGAGTCACAGAGTCACGGCGTCGCCGAGGAGAATAAGAGAGAGGCGGAGTCGTCGAGGGGACAGAGAGAGACTCGGAGTTGTCGAGGAGAGAGACGGAGACGGCGATTCCACCGAGACAGACGCCGGATGATTGCCTCGAAGAGAGATTCTTTGACGAGGTGAGCCATCGAGGAGAGCGACGGAGTCACAGAGTCGCGGAGTCGCCGAGGAGAATAAGAGAGCCGCGGAGTCGTCGAGGAGACAGAGAGAGACTCTTGCATGTCGAGGAGAGAGACAGAGACGGCGATTAAACCGACACAGACGCCGGATGATTGCCTCGAAGAGATCTCACCGATCGAATCGTCGAGGAGAAGCCATGGTCCACGAGAGATCATCGATGGAAGACGGGGTCGTCGAGGAGTCACGGGAGAAGAGAGAAACGAACCGCTTCGAGAGAGAGAAAGAAACGCGAGGTTTTGACACGCGTCCCACAAGATACGTATGCTATGTCCCTAAAACAAGGGACGTCCCTTGTTTAATTAGGTAATTTTTTTTTTAATTAAATCAAAAAATACTAAAGACGGGGGTTAAGATCCCCGGTTAATGCTGCTCTAAGAAAATGAAAAATAGAAAAGAAACTTGCACATTATTTTGAATTTTGATTAAGAAAAAAAGGTTTATTGCGAGAGTAAAAGACAAACGTGAAAACCTCATAAATAAATCTTCTTCTACTCCCCTCCTCTCACTTCCAGCTTTTCTCCTCTCTCTCTCTCTCTCTCTCTCTAGTATCTCTTTTGTAGCTGCCCTGCTACAGCTAATCTCTGCACGTTTCCATAGACAGGAAGATGAGTCTCTCTCCGAGAGATTTTCTCTCTTTCATCTTATCTTCTTCTAGGTAATGCTCCTCTGAGCCTACCTAATAACCAAAGAGCCTCTATCTTCTTCTTCTCATTCTTGAGTTTATCAACAATGGCGATTCGTAAGGAGGACGAAAGTAGAGAAGAACAGAGCAATTCGTTTCTTCTTGATGCTCTCTACTGCGAAGAAGAGAAATGGGAAGACGAAGAGGAAGAAGTTGAAGAGAACTCTTCCTTTTCCTCCTCTTCTCCTACTTCACCATTGGTTCTTCTGCAGCAAGATTTGTTCTGGCAAGACCAAGATCTGGTCACTCTCTTCACAAAAGAAGAGGAGCAAAGACTCACCTGTCTCGATGAGGTTTATCTCGCCACGGATCGTAAAGAAGCCGTGGGTTGGATTCTGAGAGTCAACGCTCGTTATGGGTTCTCTACTTTGGCTGCTGTTTTAGCCATAACGTACCTAGACAAGTTCATCTGTAGCTACAGCTTACAGAGAGATAAACCATGGATGCTTCAGCTCGTTTCTGTTGCGTGTCTCTCTCTAGCTGCTAAAGTCGAAGAAGTCCATGTCCCTCTTCTTCTAGACTTTCAAGTAAATGATCATTTCCCTTAAAGTCTCGGTTTTTTGTTTGTTCTGTTCCTCAATCTCTCTGTTTTTGTGGTTTGTAGGTGGAGGAGACTAAGTATGTGTTCGAAGCCAAAACCATACAGAGAATGGAGCTGCTGCTTCTCTCTACTCTCCAGTGGAAGATGCATCTCGTTACTCCACTTTCGTTTCTAGACCACATCATCAGGAGATTGGGTCTTAAAAACAACTCTCACTGGGATTTCCTCAACAGATGTCACCGTCTCATCCTCTCTGTAATCTCCGGTTCGTAAACGACAAAACAAACCCCATTTCGTTTATCATCTACTGACATTCTTGTGTGGTTTTTTTGTCAGATTCAAGATTTGTCGGCTACCTCCCAGCAGTTGTTGCCGCAGCTACCATGATGCGAATTATAGAGCAAGTTGAGCTCTTTGACCCTCTCTCACACCAAAACAACCTCCTCGGTGTCCTTAACATAACCAAGGTTCGCTTCTAATCACTCAATTAGTTAAAACTCTGTTCTCTCTGGCATTTTAACGAACAGTTATCGTGCACTTACAGGAAAAGGTGGAACCTTGCTACAATCTCATCCTCCAATTACCAATTGATCACATGGGTTTACAGATCGAAACCCAATCTTGCCGCAAACGCAAGAATCGCGACTCATCATCGTCGTTGAGCAGCCCAAGCTGCGTGATCGATTCAAACCCTTTCAATAGCAACGAAAGCTCAAACGATTCGTGGTCTGCGAGTTCGTCGCCGCCGCAGCAACAACAAGAACCTCCGTTGAAGAAGACGAAGATGGAGAAACCGATTTTGCATCTGTCGTAGCCACTCCTTAGCTCGCTTTCTACGTTTAATTTACGTTTTTTTTTAAACTTGAGAACGATCGTGTATTAAGCGTCCCCGTTGCATATACGAAATGTCTCGAATGCCCTTACTTGCTATGGCTTGATACCGCGTGTGTCTGAAGGGCATTCGTGACATTTGACTGCATGGGATGCGATGAAGAGATTAGTAATAATAGTCTTTGCGTAAACTTTGAGGCTTTTTGCAATCTTTGGGCCTTAATCTTCGGTGTTTTATATTTAATGTGTTTAACAATCTAAATACGATTAGGATAGGGTTGAGATATAGTATACACTTTGATCAAGAAAACGTTTATAAATAGCAGATTAAGTAGTATTAACATGGAGAATACTGCATAGGAAGATGGGTTGGAAGTTTGAAAATAGCGGTGTTTAAATAAGAAATAAACAGAACAAGATGTTAAGACGATATATATACATATATAAATATATTGTATATTTTATATTTCATCAAAATGTCATTTTTCTTTTTATACTTTTAATGCAATTTATAAAATACATTTATCTTATTAATAATTTTATTTATCTCGAATATTATTGATTAAATAGATGCACTTAGTAAACAAATAAATTTATTTTTATTTTTTTTTTTTTTTAAAAGACTTTCACATAAATTTATTTTTAATTATTTTTAATTTACGTCTTTTGTTAAAAGGGAGATAATTTTTTTTGTCCAGAATGGTGTGTATAATACAAATTATACAAATGAGATGTCAAAATGTTTAATATGGAATGAGTCTGTTTCGTTTATGATCAAAAATGAAGGATTTAGCGTTTTAGGCTTTGACTTGTTGAGAAGGACCAAGTATTCTTCTTTTCTGTGGTCAGTCTTCCGATATAATTGTTTTCAAAAATGAGAAGAAAAACAAAAATTGAAAATGAAACAGTATTATTGATTTAGATTTTTTCAAGAAGGCTTTTCAAATTGAAACCTGCTCTACTTCTGCTAGGCGCACTAGTATCAACTACTCCAAAACATATTAACATGATTATACAATAATTAATAATCACTAATCAGCTTCACATAGTCTTAAATCAGCTAAAGAGATAAATTAGAAGTGAATAATAACCCGCAAACAAGTCTCTTTTATTTGGAGGTCAGTAACTCAGAAATTAGCAAACAAGTCTTATTAAAATCGTTTGAGTGGTGTGGACGACAAAATCTGGTGCAGCAATAACACAAGAACCAAAGCAACCTGCTTCCACTCTGAGCACCTGGGATGATAAACTTTCATCATTCACTATTTTGCGCATACCGGAATGTCGATAAGCAAATTATTTGTAGAAAGTAGAAGCCAATAGTATATGACAAAATGAAATGTAGCTTTTGCTTTATTAAATACAAATACTTTTGTTATAAAAAAGTTGTTGAATAAACTGTAGTTTTACATCAGCAACATTGTCATACAACTTAGTTTTAGTGACAAAAATGAAATAATCGTCTACCATAGTTTCCTTTTGTATCACGAACAAGCTTATATATGGATAATACGTTGTTGCCACTCAAATTATATTTTGTTTCGACTGTCGTTAAGCTTTAGGTGGTGAAATCTTCTCTACTTCTTTTTCACTTTTTCTTTTTCCAATTTTATTTCTCTTTGAACTTTTCCAAGAAAATAAGATTGTTAAATCTCTACTTTTTTCACGTGTGACACGAATTTTCTTTTTTCCTTT
>NC_027754.1:46587156-46603171 GCF_000695525.1 Brassica oleracea var. oleracea
GGGGGGTGTTGCATTTTAGTGTGTCGTTTCTTAACGGTCAGCCACACGTCATCAGAACTTATGAACTCATCTCGTTTATGCAATCCTATGATACGTATATGTTTAACATTAGCACTGTCTGAAACAAAGATACGGTCCCTAATATTCAACTATACATACTTATGGTTGACAAAAACACATGCATGCATAAGCACAATAGTAAAAGTTTAAGATATACATTTTGAATTATCTGGAGCAGTGCATGCAGCTACAAAACGAATGAACAGTGAGAAAGGATGTATATCGCGTATGTATGTGGGAAGCGGGAGGTTTTCAAAATGGGAGACCAAAAAAATCTTCGTGAGATAATTATTTATGGAGAATGTGTTTTTCTGTCTTTTTTGTCTCTTCTATTGGTCTTCGAGTTCAAGGTATGTTGTCAATAATCAATATCATGGTTCCATACGCATCTCGTGAACCCATATAATGACTTGACTTCAATTATTTTGTTTCTGAAACAAAAATAAAACGAACAGAAGAGAAGAAGATAGATTATTTGTTATCTTCTTTATGTTTTTATCTTCAATAGTATTCTTCTCCAGTGAATAATTCATTCTTTTACTGATAGTAAGTAGACCTGGGACGGATCGGATATCCGGGCAATTTTAAGGTATCCGTATCCGGATCCGGATCCGGATTCTTATCCGGCGGATCCATAATTTTACTATCCTTATCCGGATCCGGGGTTCTCGGATATCCGGATGTCGGATATCCTTCTAAAAATTGTAATATCCGACGGATATCTGGATCCAGATTTGTGGATCCTTAAAATAAATAAAAAATATTAATATATAAAAAAATATTAACAATAATTTAAAAATATAAAAATATATAATATTTTTAATTATTTATATGTATAATATTACAAAATTTACATGAAATATATATATATACGATTATAAAAATGAAAATATATAAAATAAAATTAATTTTTATATATAGATATTACTATTTTTGAAATAGATATTTATAAAACTTACGGATCCGGATATACGGACTAAAAAAATCAAGATATCCGAATCCGGCTTTGACGGATTCAACATTTTACTATCCGGATCCGGATTCGGCCCCTCCGGATATCCGGATTTTCGGATCGGATCCGGATCGAATCTCGGATCGAATCCGGATCTCGGATAAAAGTCTCGGGCCTAATAGTAAGTGGTAAAATCGATGGTTTTATTGAAGAAAAAGGTCTAATTACTAAAATAAAAACCAAAATATATTTGTATTGGTAAAAGCAGAGAAAGGAAAACAGCTTGCACCCAACATGGAGAAAGGGCAAAGAGGTCAATGTGTCCCCACAAAACAATAATTATACAATAATATTATCATTCTCTATAGCTTTCTGACCTTTATATTTTAAATATTTCTTCTTTTGACTTCCATATTCTTCTTTTTCTTTCATTGTAATTCGAAGGGAAAAGAGAATGGTCGAAATGTTTATGCGGGGAAAATAATAATAACAAGATCGGTATATATTGCATATGATTAACGATTTTGTTTCTTTTTTTGTTTTATAAAACCTTCAGATTAGTTAAGTATTTAGGTAAATCACAAGTGGAGTTTTTCTTTTGTTGGTAAAATGTTAAATATCATAAGTGGAGTTGAATTACGGAAAGGCTTTTAAGTCTAATAGGTTATTCACTGGTCGTAGGTTCGATGCACATAAACAAAACTAAGTTCATAGCTTTAACATCCCATGCTGCACTATATATCGCAAAATTTTACTCTCTCCATACCGTTTTTGATTTTGCACGTACCTTTAAGAGCACAGTTTGGTTAAATGGTTAAAGGCTGCTGCTCGGCTTGCTCCATATTTGGCAAGTAGATTTTGGAGATTTTCTCTTCGGGCCAATCCGAGTGTCGCTCAAAAAATGACCTAGGTCATGATTGTTTGCAGGAGTTTTCATGTTATATTTAATTATTATAATCTATTAATAAATGTAAATGTAAATAAACAATAAATATAACTATTCACTAAACGAATGTGTTGTATTTGGCACATGTCGTCATCCTATTAGTTTCTAAATGCAAACGTAAATTTCGTTGTTATTTTCAAACTGGAAACAATATAAATAGAATACATGTACTTTTATTACTAATGCCACATGCAAATGCAGTCATCGACTGATAAAAGTGTAAGCCATTCAAATAGTTTCGACGTTTACACATTTAAATAACACACGTCGTTTTGAGATATGTTAAGAAGTCCTTAAGTCATTAGGAATGACTTGAATTATTCACTTTTTTGACGATTTGATTGAACTAAATCAAAGTTAGTATAGACTCTCACACACTAACTTTACTTTTACAATAATATCAGGCCTGAATAATATTATAAGTGCGTAGACGTTTTTACCAGTCAAGGTTTGTTGGCAAAAAAATCACATGCACTGAAAAATTAGGACATGATTAGCTTCGTACAACAAGGAAGTGGGGGATGAGAAGGAAGTAAACAACAAAAAACAAAAAGTGACCAGGGCGGATTCTCAAATTTGTTGTATATGAATCTGTCTCACAGATGCAAAGTTAATGAAGGTTAAACAAATTAATAATTCATACAATGCCGTGAAGGAAAAAAAACATTCTAGATTGAGAAAATCATTAAAATATATATTCTCTCGTATACGTATATACTTTCGAGTGTCACGCAGCTATGGGATTAGAATTGGGGTTTTGATATCATATGCTTCAAAATGGTTTAGTAGTTTCTTTTTGGAAAATGGATATAGACTAAATTACTAGATCCATAGATATCATATTTCAGTATCAGGCTGCCTTGAGTTTCAGTTTGCAATTTAGAAAATAACTCTCGTGTTTTTGACTTTTAGTTATTGATTTTTTCATTGTTCAAAAAAAAAGTTATTGATTTTATCCAAATACTTCAACTATAGTTGATAAATTATTGACCATATGGTAACAGTAGCTATCTTTATAAGAACAACAACTATATTTATATATATGCTAAAACACTGTATTGATCACCTTATAAATAAGCCATCCAAAAACTTATCAATCAATTTCTAGGTATAACACGTGAAAATATACTAAACTTCCAAAGCATACACGAACTATAAACTAGATAAGTTTTACTATAAGTTCTCAGGTCAGTGTTGAAGTCTATATTAGAAATAGAAAGATATAATAAACCTAAATGCCACTATTAAATAAAAACCTAGAATAAACACAAATTAAACATGCAACACAAGACATTAATGGGACGCATATGATTAGTAATTAATTGAGCAATTATAGCAATATTGATGGCAAAATGAAAATTGTAAAATATATACAAGGGTATAAATCAATGAAGTAGGACCAAATGAATATAAAAATTAAAATGAGGTGTTGTAGTGTGAGCTGCGATTGCAGAACCTGTCGCTATGGCCCGTCTCAGAGTGCAGGTCCCAAACCCTTGTTCTATTTCGTGATTCACATTATTATATGCTTTTATCTCCACGCTTTCTTATACATATAACATACATGCATAATCATACGTCTATTATATCATTATGACACGGTATACAAGTTGGCTAACGTTTCGGTATGTTTACTTTGAACTTTAAACACAATTTTCAATATATTTACCATATCCTTATGAATGGTAACACTAAACGATTATGTACGTCTTCAATTTAACTGACAGTAAACAATCAATCGCTGACGCAATAAATCTTAGTGGAGATTGAGAGTATATTTTAAATTCGTTTTTATCAAAAGAGTAAATGTGCAATGAAAAATTCTTGATATAAAGATGCCTAAAACAATGTTGGAACTGGTATCCAATGTGGTACTTGTGTATCCATATAATTTAATTTTGATCACGATCTCATATATGAAGCCAAATATAGTCTCACGTTTTCACAAAGAAACATCAAGAAACATACAAAACTTCCCTCCTCCCAGCACTTTCTCATTTGTCTTGGATGCTATTATCGATTGGATCTCCAGAACACTTTCTGTTTGAAAATAGAACATTTCGAATGTAGCTACTCTCGTAGTCACTATTATAAAAAAAATTCACATTCACGTCCATGCATACAGTGTAGTGTACGTATATGAATGTTAATTTATCAATTGGTTTTCATCTACTGGATATCATTAGTATATCAACTGTATTTTGACATTTGATATCTATCTTATATTGGGCTTTTGATGTTCGTATTGTAGCACTCGAGTAAAGGTAATCATCATATGGTACAAAAATTTTAGATGAGAAATATGAAATTCACGAGATATGAAATGTTGTCCAAATTCGTGGACAAACGATTCGCTATGACTCAGAATCTTGTTTGTTTTCTTGGTTCATAAATAATAAGAAGACAGAGATGTAGGTATAATGCATATTATGGAATTGGCGGTTGGAGCATACGTACGAATTACTTGAACAAGTAAATGTTCGGATTTTGACAGAGGAAGCGAATGATCAAAACTATGCCAACATATTCAATAAAGTCAGATCTTCCTTTCATTTTTTTCTTCATGCGTTGTAAGATTTCAACCTCCTTTTTTACCTAACGTCACTACACTTGTCCTTGAAATATTTATTGAATCATTTTTATTTTTTTTCTGTATAAACCGAAAGTAAAGCCTAATGCTTTGTAAAAATATGTATCTTTATCTCTTTGATACATTCAAAAGTAACTAAAGATATAAAATTAATCATGCATGTTATGGAACCATATTCTTCCAGCTAAATGGTATCGTTTCAAATACAGTAAAATGTTAGATGGTTATATTCAATCCACCTGGTCCATCTAGGATCAAACATAACATGTTTGCAGGGTTTATTCAAAGCCTGTATCTACAAAAATAGAAACAATAGGCAGTACAAAACATGAATGTACTTAGACCAACGTTACCAAGTGATTAAGTCAATATAAGTATTGGGAGGACCATTAATTGTTTCTACCAAGGTGTGGGTAAGAGATGATATCAATTCAAAGACTTGACAAAACAATACAACAAGAAATAAAAGGTAAGCTAGCAGGGAATAAATATTCAATAGTATTCTGTTTTTAGAATTTGTTACTATATAGTAATTTAAAATGTATTGAGTTCTTTGAATTGAGTAATGAAGTGGGGTTTGGACGTCTTGTTCTCAGACAAAGATTTTGGGGGTATCTTCTCTCTACCGCTCCACTTTTAAGATTGACCTATCATCCCTTATCTCCTCTCTACTATATACTTTACCCTCTTTCCGCATAGTAGTACAACAAAAGAAGTAAATAATATGTTCTTATTGTGTGGGAAATAGAGGGCATTCACTACCCTATCCTTTGTTAAGCCCCTCATTTCTTGAGCCCCTCATTTGCAGGCTTTGAAGCTAAGCCCATTAAGACAATGGCTCTAAGTGAGTCAACAGCCGAACTAATGTCCTAAATGAATGGTTTAAAGAATGGAGACGTACACCTGGACTTATGAGAAAGCATGGAGATGCTTTGAACAATAAGTTCTACGAAGAGTTCACTATGTGCTACTGAGTGCAAAAGAGAACCAGTTAACATTGTTATCCTCCACGCATAATGAGCACTGAGTTTTCCAAACTGATATCAGCCACTACAGTGTTCTCTTAGATGACATCCGTAAGCTTTTCTTATGGAAGTCTTTTGCATTCAGTACCAGCTGAGAGGCTTGGACTGCACCCGTGGATTAAACTATGAATATGTGAATGTCCTCCTTTGGATGGATCTCTTTAAGTGTCTCGTTTCTCCCATGGACTCTGCTTTCTTCATCACGATCTTAGTCGTAAGGGCAAGCTTCAGGATCAACCTACAGGCTACAACTGCTCACTTGTATTGTATGACAGTGAGAAAACCAAGCGAGGAAGTGTGTAAAGACATTTACAACTATATGAGACGTAAATGCACATAAATCATGAATTGATTAATTGCACTGGACGAGAAAAAACATGTGATTTGATAATCTTGGAAAGGGATTGACCTGATATCAAGAGAAAACAATTTAAAATCGTTTAATTACAACTTAAGTATATATTTATGGGTAAATCTCCAAAAAGACGCAAAAGATATTTTTTTACCAAAAGAACTTATTAAAAAAAATGATCAAAACAAGTTTGGTAAATGACAATTATACACTTACTCTACATAAACATATAAATATAAATAGATATTTTTTTTTGCAAAAACTTAATTAAATATTCAAAACTTTTTTGAATTTATTTTTCACTTATTTTTTTATTTAAAAAAAAAAATTTCGAAATCCACTTTGTTTTTTTTTTTGAGATTTTCTTAAAATTTATTATTATAAATCCTAAACTCAAACTTCACCCTCTCAATCTAGATCATAAGTCTAACCAAGCGAGGACGGCCCAATGATCTTGAGGGAGCTTTGGCCCCAATACGGATCCGGATTCGAATCCCGCTGGCCACCATCGATTAAAATGGGATGAAAAAGACGCCCTCCAAGATACCTTCTGCGGATGTGTACTTAGGCGCTAGTCGGGTTCCTTCCGGAGTGTTCGGATTACCTGGATTATCAAAAAAAAAAATCATAAATCTAAATTAGTTAATTTTAAAGAATATAAATGTCTATTATCTCTTTAATAAAATCTATCTTGATTATTGCAAACTATTTCTGTGATATTATTTTTTTAGTGCTATCATAGGAAAAAATTAAATTAAGAAATTCCTTTTTTTTTTTGGATCAACTTTGAGAAATTCTCTTAAATAGCTTTTTTTAGTTTATTTTCACAAAAATAGACTTTCAAGGAAGAAAATGACCAAAAGAGATTTTATTGAAGGGTAAATATGCATTTATAACCTTAGGGTTAACTAATCTAAGACTTAGGGTTTAGAGTTAAAGGGTTGAGTTTTTGGGATGAATTCAAATTTTAGAAATAAAAAATAAATATTAATTTTTTTAAAATAAAATAGGACTATTTTGGTCATTTTATTTTCTTAGAACTATTTTTGTAACAAAAAATTAAAAATGGCTATTTGAGAGAATTGCCCTAAAAAAATTTTCAATTTTTTTTTTCAAATGACATAGAAGGATCTTAGAAATATATGGTAAACTTAGTGAATTCAAAATTTTGTTGTGTATTTGTATTTATATTTTACTATTTTTTTGCTTAGTTAAAAATGTGATATAATTTACTTTTACTATAAAATCTCAAATTAATATTATTAAAGATAAGGTAATGTTCTGAAATTAAAAAAAAAAAAACCTAAAACTACAACAATTAAATTTTCTAACCAAACCAAACAACTAATTTTTCATATACAAATAAAAGTACTAATAAAAGTGTTGTTAAAAAAAAAAAGTATAAAAGATTGAGATATCCATCCTTAATATTAGCTGATAGGCATAATTAGCAAAGATTAGTTTCCAGTTTTCACTAGAAAAACACTAAAATGCTTCAATCAAGCCTTGTGCAAAGTAATTCTCAAATGCTTCGAACCTCTCCCGACATTCTTCTGAACCTCCTCGGCTGCAGTCAGTACCAACCTCCTTTGATCATCGTTCAATCCCTTTGCCTCATAAAGGTCAAGCTGTTCCATCACGAGCCCACTTCTGATCAGGTACTTCAGAACATGTAACTCGTTGGAGCCGCCACGAAAGTTTTTTATTTTCACAAGTTTAAGTGTCCTTTCCAAACATTCATACGTGTCGTTGGTCAGCCAAAACACTTTCGGATCTAATGGCATCGAAATTCTCTGCAAAATCCAATTAAAGCGTTTAAACAAATAGCATGCAGATTTACTGACTCGAGGATTTAGATATGTATACAAGAAATAAAACTTACCACGATACGCTCAGTAGTATCCATATGGAACGTGAGAGATTCCAGTTCTGGACAGCTATTAAGAAATATTGTAATGCCCACGAACTCATTTGCATGCAGATTAGTCCTCATCACCAAATGTCGTGCTTCCATCGCATCATGCATTTCCATAGGATCTTCACACTCTTGGATCATCTACTTAGAAAAAAAACAAATGATAAGTAACAAAACAAACAAATGTTGCACATACACAACGTTTAACGGTAAAGTGACCAATCTACCTGAATAAGAAAAGAGCAGATCGTCAGGTTCCTAACATGTATCAGATTGAAAAAGATACGAGTAATATCGAATTCAGTATTTTGATAATGCATCAACGTGACCAAATGCTCTATTACATCAATTTTTCTTGAGGCAGGGCTTGAGAAATCAATAGTTATATTTTTTATTTGTTTTGAGGCTGCAAATTCGGTTAGAGATACGATCGCTTTCTCGAAAGACACTGGTTCAGAGAGAGAAAACTCTAAACTTTCAATGACTTCACCAGTAAAGCTAGAGATCCATTGACACATAGTGCTAACAAACAAACTCCTCTTAGACTTTATGGTTTCTGTATCAGTAGATAGGTTCACAAACTCAGATTCTTTGAATACGAGGTTTGTTGTTTCAAGACAAAGATTCTTCCATCGTCTGGCGAGAATACTTGTCTGAACAGATTGTTTGAAGGGCAAGAGAGATATGATTGTAACAAGAAGGCAATCAGGTAAATTTGAAAGTAGATCAGATTTTCTTCTTGAAACCATTGTGAAAATGTGATGATTAGAGGAGAAAACAAGGAGATACAAGAGAGAAGTGGCTATGAGTGAACCAATGATATCAACACTTTCGAGAGTTATGTATTTATATGCTTTTGAAAGCTTTCAAACTTTTGGTTTGGTGATGATGATAGTGCTTCAACTCTTGAAATAATTCTTATCTTTGTTTTGCCCTTTTTCATTAACTAGTACCTTTTAGTTCTGAAAAAAAAAATTTATAGGTTCAGAAGGTGTTTCAAAAAAAGGTGGTTCAGAATAGTGGTCTGAAAATGATTATTATTAACTTTTATTAGTAAGCAACTTCAAAATGTTAATCAAAACTAAACAATTTTTTTCCCTCTAATGCACATATTTACAAAAGTTCTTTTTATGTAATATACAAATTTTAATATCAATAATAAAGATGATTTTCAAATGCTTGTTGTTATGGTATCTAGACAAATACATTTTGTAAAAAAATGTTATCTGAACCAAAAGTGGTTATTTATTTTACACTATTTATTTCTTATATTTTTATTATTTTTTCCTTTTAAACTGCTGTATATCAATTTTAACTTTTGATATACCAAAACAGTACTCAAATGCTTTAATAATTGAGGAAATCTTATTAAGCATTTAAAATAAAATGTTGTAGGATATTAAAATGATTTGTAAAATAACTAAAAATAGTTAATTCATCTTTGTTTAATTTGTCTAAATTTAGTATTGATTTTAAGTTTCCATCACATGTGTCAAAGTTGGAGATATATGATGAGTGTTTTTTTTGTCAGCATAAGATGAGTGTATAAGGATATTTATTGGATTGATTTCAGGCCAAATAATTAGCATATGCTTAAAATAGACAAGAGTGTAACATGAAGTAATATATATCAACACATATAGTAAGAAAATCTACATTTCTAATCATTATATGAAAAAAACCATTTTTTTCTTTCTGGAAATTCTTATTTTAAACCAAAATGGCTTAACTTAGCAAAAAACAAAGTTGTTTAACTTATTTTCTTACATTTGTTTACTTGAATAATTGCAAGAACTGATCTAAAAACAAATGTACCGTACATGAAAAAACTTAAGTAAAAAAATCAAGTATCTAATAAAACAAATATCCCATTTTAAGTATACAGAAAAAAAAAGATTTATTACATCATATAATTGTTCTAATTCTATAAAAAAAACATGAAATGTTCCCACATCATAACAGGCCCAAGCCCAAGAAAAAGCATCATACATGTCTACTCAAAAAACAGCCCAATCCCGAGGACCGTGATAAGTGGGTAGGAGTAGGGGTAATATTGTATTTTACAGCAAATAGTAAAAAAAAACTGTCAGCGTCTGACTATTTTGATTGTCCTATTAACTACTTCCACGGTTCAGATCCGAGCTCTCCTTATCTTTTCAGAAGAAAGAAGAAGAAGAAGAAGAAGAAGAGATCTTTCACTGTCTTCTCCCTTCTCGTTTGCTGCCTTCAGGTCAATGTTGCTCCTCTGTTTGTTGTCTCCTCAAAACTCGAGTGATCGGATTGATTCAATCGATTTTGAAAAAAGAGATTGGAATTGCGTTTGCTACTTGATCTGTTTTAGTTCTTCGTCTTGTTATATTCTTCACATTTCGTGTAGATCGTTATTGTTAATTGCATCATTCTCGTTGATTGAAAAGAAAAAAGACAAAGGTCAATTATGACAGGATGATGACAAAATTGGGTACAAGATCCTTTTTGTTTTGTCCTAATTATTTTTTTATGCATTCTGTGTAGAGAGATTCGGATCAGTTTCAATCTAAAAAGGTGTTAGTTAAGTTTCTCAACTAACCATGGATCAAGCAGAACTGTCTATGGAGCAGGTTGGTGTTTTTCTATCAGATGCTGTCTATAAGTGTGATTGAATTGTTAAAATGTTGACAAAGAATTTTAATAATCTCTGTTGTTTTTTTTTTACCGTGAAGGTGTTGAAAAGGGATATTCCATGGGAGACTTACATGACGACGAAGCTCATTTCAGCTACAGGTCTCCAGCTCTTGAGGCGCTTTGATAAAAAACCTGAAAGTGCGAGGGCACAGTTGCTCGATGAAGTAACTCTTCTACCACTCTTTTAAAATAATTTACAGAAAGTCGAGATAGTTTCTCTGTAATATTAGTGGTTGAAGTTTGTTTATGTTTGTGTGTGGTTGTTTGCAGGATGGTCCAGCTTATGTTCATCTGTTTGTTACCATCTTGCGTGATATATTCAAGGAGGAAACTGTGGAATATGTTTTGGCTTTGATTTACGAAATGCTCTCTGGTAACTAAATAATTAAAAATCTGAAGATATTTTTTGCATTTCATCATTTTAGATACGGACTACATATTAATACATCAACCTGTTTGCCAGCTAACCCAACACGAGCTCGGTTATTCCATGATGAAACTTTGGAACATGAGGATACTTACGAGCCTTTCTTGAGGTGAGTCTCTATGCAATACTTTTATTTTATGACTGTAATTTTGTCTAGGAAAGTACTATTTCCCACGTTTATTGGATCGAATCTGTTGTTAATATTTCAACTCGCAATCTTCCTAAGAAAGTGGAAACACAGTAACACTCTGCTAAGGGAATCTGTGGTTTTGGCTGTTTGTCTTTGAAAGGATGCGTGCTAAAAGATATGCTCTCTTTCAGGTTGCTGTCGAAGGGAAACTGGTTTATTCAAGAAAAAAGCTGCAAGATCCTTGCCTGGATAATAAGGTATTGTATTGTAATTCAATACTCCTTATCATACTTTATCAAACATGTCTCTCATACATTTCATTTACCTTGCGGCTCTTGCTCTTGTGGACATATAGTGCTAGGCCAAAAGCTGGTGTTATTGCTAATGGAGAAGCTTCGGGTTCTAAAAAACCTATTACTACAATCGATGATGTTCTCAACGGGTTGGTGGAGTGGCTTTGTGCTCAGGTACGCCTTCTTTTCTTTTTCCCTTTGTTTTCTTCAGTTACTGTTGGTGTTGCATTGTTTTTGAAATGGTAATGGTTCTTGAAATGCAGTTGAGGCAACCTTCTCATCCAACTCGTGGTGCTCCAATTGCTATCAGCTGCCTGTCGACACTGCTTAAGGAACCTGTTGTCAGATCATCGTTTGTTCAGGCAGATGGGGTTAAGTTACTTGTCCCTCTTATCTCACCTGCATCCACTCAGCAGTCTATCCAGGTAACTTTTTACTTGGTGGAAGTAGTTTTAAGGTGAAAAGTGTCCACTAAAGCTGTAGAGAAGTGTTGCAGTTTCCATATCATGCAAAGTCTTTGGTGGAAATTAGTAACCATTGATAGTTCTGTTCAGTTTCTCATTCAATATGTCTCAGTGACTAATTCTTGTGATTGGTATGCTCTCGACCAACAGCTTCTCTACGAAACATGTCTGTGCATCTGGCTTCTCTCCTACTTTGAACCCGCCATAGAGTACTTGGCCACATCTAGGACAATGCAAAGGCTCACGGAAGTGGTTAAGAGCTCGACCAAGGAAAAGGTGAGCTATGTTCTCTAGCGTGACTTGGCCATTAGTGTCCTGCAATTAAATTTTATATGACATGGTTTGGTTGATCATTCACAATCTCTGTCTGCAAATACCAGGATCTTTTCTATTTCTTTCATTAATTTGCATAGTCTTTGTGGGATGCGCTTTTGTTATGTTTCTCTAACGGTATTTTGTCTTATAGGTTGTCAGGGTGGTCATATTGACATTCAGGAACTTGCTTCCAAAAGGTACATTTGGTGCCCAGATGGTTGATCTTGGACTCCCACATATCATCCACAGTCTGAAAACACAAGCATGGAGTGACGAGGTTAGACAAGTTAAATACATAGCTGAGAGTATCTGGTTATTTTAGTATATGCCTTTGTTGCAAGCATTGCCAATGGTTAAACCTGTTTGAACTCTTGAATTTTTTAAAGGACTTGCTGGATGCACTGAACCAACTAGAAGAAGGGCTAAAAGACAAGATCAAGAAGCTGAGCTCCTTCGACAAATACAAGCAAGAGGTTCTTCTTGGCCATCTTGACTGGAACCCAATGCACAAAGAAGCCAACTTCTGGCGTGAGAATGTCACTTGCTTTGAGGAGAATGACTTCCAGGTATTGGCTAGTTCTGTTTATTCCATCACACTACAAAACAATCCTAACCATTTGTTTAAAAAAAACTTGTTTGTGCAGATACTCAGGGTTCTCCTCACAATCCTGGACACGTCAACTGATCCAAGATCATTGGCGGTGGCATGCTTTGATATCTCGCAGTTCATACAGTACCACCCAGCGGGGAGAGTGATCGTGACAGACCTCAAGGCGAAAGAGAGAGTGATGAAACTGATGAACCATGAGAATGCCGAGGTTACCAAGAACGCTCTCTTGTGCATTCAGAGGCTTCTCCTTGGTGCTAAGTACGCCAGCTTCTTGCAAGCTTGATGCGACTTGCATGTTTCTTTCCATATATACGGAAAGCAACCAAAACACAGACACAGTGTTTCCTTTTCTCCCTGTGGATTTGTTGTTAAAACCTGCCCCAAACCCCTTCTACATCACAAGACCATCTCTTTATTATTTTGTCCTAAAGAAAGTGCTATTATACACTTGAATAATAGCTGCGTTGTTTTTTTTTTACCTTTTGTATTTATTTATTCAATAAAAAGGCCTCGAGGAATGCTATTGTTACAGACAGCAATCTCGGGACTGTTTGTTGTAAGACTGATGTGAATGTTCCAGTGTAATGCGGATGATGGTTGCATTCTCTGCTAATGTGTTTACAACATTGTTTCAGTTATTATCAATATCTTTCAGAATTACACATACGAACATACACATAAGTCTATAAAGGTATTGTTTACTTTTACAACTGGAATCATCTCATCTATCACAACTGCTTTATGATTGTGGCATCTTGGAAGTAATAAGCATATTATTTATGATCAGTTGGCTGACCAACTTAAAAAGAAGACAGAAGAACTGAATCACTTGATGAGAATGCACCTGGTTGGTGCCCCTTCTGCTCCAACCAATCTCAGCGGTAAGCAATGAAGCGAGTACATTCCTGCCTCAACACCATCCAGCTTCAGAGCTTCGACAGGGATTATATCCTGAAAATGATGCCAATTTCTCACTTGTTAGCCTAAGCCAACTATCTCTCTCAGTTTCTTGTCCACAAGAGAAAAAAAAGACACAGGGAAGCCTAAGCAAAGCAGTGGCGGTTTTCAAGAAACAGAAGCAATGTATAGGTATTTGATACTTTTAATAGAGAAAGATATACTCACCCTTCCTTTAAGTATAACCTTGTGAGTTGCAGGTGACTCATCAAAAGCAGCAAAGGAAAGATAATCAAGCCCTGGATTCCACAATCCAGAATTAAAACAGGTTTCAGTAAATGTAATAATAAAGCTAAGAAATTCTCTCAAGACATGTATGATAACCTTAAAAAACATCTCTTACCAACAAGTTTGATGTCTGTGTTCTCAACCAACCACTTGGCCCCATCAGTCATGAATCCAGAAAAGCTTGAATCGAACTCTTTCTTAAACATAAGCCGCCTGATCAAAAATCCACAGGAATGAGATTAAACTCAAAATAGAGGAGAGAGTAAACTTTGACATATCTTCACAGTAGTATTTGAGTATGGTAGATTTACTTGTCAGTGTTGGATGTTCTGAAGAGCACACGACGAACTCCCCTTGGAATATGAAGTGATTCCATTACCTCAGCTAATATAATTCAATTAGACCAAAAAAAAAAATTTATACAAAAAAAAAAAACATAACTTCAAATTATCTTCAGACATAAACTCACCAGTTATGTTCTTGTCTCTCGGAACATCAACCAACAAAGCAGGACCTATTAACAGAACTCAAATTATTATTATTTTTTACTAAAAAACATCTTTTTAATATGAAAAAAGACACGCAAAGACGATCACCGTTTAGTGTTTGGAGGTCAAGCGAATCGCAATCGAAACCAGCGTCGTAATACTCGTCAATGAAGTGGCCTGGAGCATCCACGTGTGTTCCCGAGTGAACAGACATTTTCATCTCCGACACGTTAGCGAATGATCCGTTCTTCATGCTCGCGATCAGTTTCAGGTGGTTCGAGAGTCCCTCCTTAGACTCCCACGCCGGCATCTCCGGCGTGTAACGGTGGCTGATGTCGTATATCTTCCCTCCGCCGTAAACCTCCTGACGGTTTGGCTTGAGGTCGTCGGGGAGTTTGCCTGAGACGGCGAGGAGGAGAGGTGAGAGGAAGAGTGCGGCGGCGAGGCCGAGGAGAGGGAAGTTCACGGAGCGGGTCATTTGATCAGGTCAACGGGTTTATTGATGGTATCGAACTAACTATTCAACCAGTCTGATTTTTTTGGTATCAAGCTATTTAATGTAAGACGTGTGACGATTGGCTATTGACTTTTGAATTTTTGATAAAACCGTCAATATTGACTTGTTTTATTTATGTATTTGAGATAATTTCGATTTTTTTTTGTTATAAATAAATTTGAAACGAGATAAATTAATTTTCATTGTAATAAAATTACTACGAATTTCTAGATTCAGAAACTAGTTTAATTTCTATGTTTAGTTAAAATAATTTGTAAAGTTTAAATATCTTAAACTAATAAGCACTTTCAAATCATTAATCTCTTGATCATTCATCACCACGGCGCCAAATACAACACCTTCAACTACGTTAAATGATCTTTCAAATTGGTCTAAACACGGGTCTGTCTCTTTCGAAATTATCGGATACTTATTAATTTTTTTTTAATTATTAATCTGAGGATATTTCGGGTTCATAGAAAGATCCAGACTAATATCCAAAGAGAAGAAGTGCAGCCCACTTCTTGATCTTATTCCTCACATCTTTCCATGATGCCATGTAAGCATCCATGTCATTCTATATATCAGTAATAAAGTGTGTGATATAGCATTAATGGCGATAATATTTTGGTGAAAAAGTCTGTTACTCTGAATTCAGCTCATAATTTGCCAGTCAGGTAAAAATAGATTTCATCATTATTACGCTAGGTACTGTGTAAACAAAGGTAAATATACCACTTGGTTCTCTCAGAGAAATAACAATTAATGCTGACTTTAATTTTTGTTTTATTATTTTTGTTTTCTTTTAGGCATGTTCAATATGGTAAAACCGAACCGTACCGAACCGAACCGAACCGAAATAGATAATATGGTTTGGTTTTGGTATATACCATATAAACCGAATGAATATAATTTTATAAAAACCGTAGGATTTGGATATGGTTTGGTATATAACCGATTAAACCGAATAAACCGAACAAAACCGATTAAAAGTAGAAACATGTAAATATATATCTATTTTATAACAATACATGAAAATCTATTTGTTACATAAGTTAAATTTGTGTTAATAACTATTACCATAATTTTATAGTAATAAAGAA
>NC_027754.1:46603205-46616767 GCF_000695525.1 Brassica oleracea var. oleracea
TTTATTTTAGTCTTCACTAAATTAATATGAAGATTATAAATTTGATGGACAATAATTAATGAAAAAGTTTCACAATTTTTTTCTTATCTGTAAACAAACAGAGTTTCGTGTTCGATTGAAAAAACATGACTTTATTGAACACTAAATATGGAAGAGTGGAAAAACTTTTCTTTCATGTTTCTGTTTTGTTTCATATTTTTATTTTCAAAATTTCAAGCTTTGATTTTAGTTATAGATTTGATTATTTTATTTGATGGTAGAAGCATTTTTACTTTTTTGTTCATTTATTTGAACATGTAATATATTTTTAATTAATGACTCTGTTGACAATATGACTCTAAAATTCATATAATATGATCTCAAACTAAATAATTATGTTTTTTGGTATAAAACCGAATAAACCGAAAACCGACGGTATATAAACCGAACCGAACCGAAGTAAATATGGATTTAGAATGGTAGTTATATTTTACTAACCGAAATACCGAAAACCGAAAAAACCGAACCTAAACCGAACCGATATCCGGATTGAACACCCCTATTTTCTTTATATTATGTTTTTCTCTCAGTTACGTTAATAATTTTACTCTCATTTCCTCCGTTTAATTTACTCCTAGTTAATCTAACATCTAACAATCATACTCAAAATCTTATACAATAAAGTAGACTATGATCTCTCCTCTTTCCTCCACGTTCTCAAAAAGAGTGGGACTTTTTTCGCCACGTATCGCCTCGCCAAACCATCTGCCTTGTCTGAATTTATTTTTCTTATTCCGGTTATCTCATCCGCTATTTGGACTAGGCTATTTTTACAACTTATGACTGGGCCTCTTGAAACATTATGATAAGGTCAATCCTTAGAAATATTATGACAAGCTCACTAATTTTAGGTTTCTTCTTCTTTGCTAGCGACCTACGTAGACTACCCGATGAAAACTCCAGAAACTAAATCGCCGTTCCGATCTCCTCCGTAGGGTCTCAAACTTCCATTAATCCGTGATTGACTCTGAGTTTTTGCATGATTAACCCACCACACCATTTCCACTGGGAAGCATTCATTCAATCGACCTCTTCGCATCCCACAGCAACTCAAACCTTTTTTACAGCTTTTTAACCATCCTGTCCTTTGGTGTGATTGGTGTTTTCATCTCTACTACCATTATTTCGTTTGGTAAAAATCCTTTTTACATTCTTCAAACTTGTATGCCTTGACTGACGACCATGATGATGCAAACTTTAAATCATCATCTGAACCAGGCACTTGGTGGTTGTTTCCCAAGTTGGGATTCAAGGGATTGACTGCTCGAGACTATCTTGGTGAGACCTTATATTGTCTTTTATCTGCAGCATTTATTTATTTTTTATCTTATTGTTTTAGATGGTTTTGAGAGTGAATGTTTTCTTTTCTTGCTTCAGCCATCCGAACCATATTCTCATCAACTGATACTGTTTGCACTCTACAGGTTCTTGATTTTTTAAAAGAGTATCTCTGTCATGAGATTTCTTCTTCTCAAGCTTGTATGTTTACAAGATTTTACAATATCCATGTTAACATTACATATTCTCCATCAAGATGAGACTCCATTGCTACACAGCTTAGTCCTTGGAGAAGGAGTGGTGAATGATGCAACCTCAGTTGTTCACTTCAACGTCGTTCAAAAGATTCACGTCGAAAGCATCTACGGTTTGACGGCTCTACGAGTATTTGAAAACTTTCTGTACCTCTTCTCCACAAGCACAATCCTCAAAATCGCTATTTAAAACCCAGGGTAGAAGACAAATGTAGCTTTTTAAATGTTTTATTATCACTGCTGATCCTCAGGTAAATTCTGTTATATTCAAATTTAGGACTCTTTGAGAATATAATTCAGAATTGTGTTCTTCTCCTAAACTTGACAGATCATTGAGTTTCTCTGTAGTGACCGCGATTCAGAAAGATGAGGGTTGGTGTTATATTGGCTGCTTCGGGTGGTCAAAGAAACTCGTCCGAGAGGAATCCTTCTTCACATGTGTCGCCTGCAATAAAACTAATGCTGTGGCTGAACTCAGGTAAGTAATTTTTAACTTTGAATTTCTGTGTATTGGAAGCAAAAACCAAATATTATTTCCCTTACGACAGGTACATGGCGATACTTTCTGTGTTAGACGACACTGGCACATCGGCTTTCCTTGGCTTTGATATGAAGGTGACTAAAATGACTGGCATTGAAGCTTCTGAGGCTGCACAGATTGTGGTATGACCTATAATAAACCTCTAAATATCAGCGTCTATTATTACTTGTGCAAAGTGATTCATATATAATGGGTTTGACCGGTTTGCAGGGGATATGTTAATGCTCAGGTTGACACTGACCTGCCTCGATCACTGGCTGATATTGTTGGGAGTACCTATACCTTCCAGCTCAGATTAAAAGACTTCAATTTTACTGCAAACCACCAAACCTTTACCATTTCCTTCATATTTCCTGCACGAGAGCTTGCACCTATGCCAACCTTTCCTGTGAGTATTAGTAACTTCTCCTAATGTGGATTTACTGGTTATAAAAATAAATGGTGACTGACTTTGTTGTGTTGATAACATGAAGGTGTACAAGTCCCTGAAGCTGTGACACCGGGATCAGATGCCAGACTTGCTAACACTTGCAAAGTTGAAGAGCAAGCAACTACATCTGATGTTTCACTTCCCGGGCGTTTAACAGCAGCGAAAGAACAAGTTGTTCTGGAAAAAATGCCCCGAAGAAAGCACGTGTAGAATGAGTCCCCTGTGAGAACCTGACAATAAGCATCTATTTCCCTTTTTTTAAAAAAATACTCAGTGACGTGGTGGTTGTTATTTATTTTATCAATGCAAATCTTTTTAACAATAAGCATCCACATGTCTTGGATTTATAAGTTCCGTAGTCATGTAGCTTTCATTAGTACGTTCGAACAAGCCATCACTTGCAAGTCTTATAAAATGTAGTATAATGCAGAGCTCATCCGCGTCTTCTTGGGGGAAATATGGAGAGCAGAACAGCTCCTACCACACACCAAGTCATCCATCTGCAAGTCTTGCACCCTCCTATAATCCTCGATGGCAAACTCAAAAGAATTTTCAGAGCAAGTATTCACAGATTGGTGATAACTAACGCTCCATCGATGAGGTTTGAATCACACAAACTACTTTTGTCTAAGTGTGTGTGAGTTTATGTCTAAGTGTCTATAGTATTCCTATGAATACCTGATATCTAACCAACATGGGAAGGCTCCAACCCCACCAAGTTGTGACATCCTCAACATGGACCATCTATACAACAATTGTTACTACTTTACAAGACCGGAACAGTTTGTCCTTTACATTTCTCAAAGATAAGCAAACAACATTTCCGGTCTTTACCTTTTTTAAAAATGATTATTTCTCCCTTTTTTTGGGTCAAAGATTATTTCTCCCTTATGTATTAGAGTTTCCCTATAAAGTTTCAGTTTCAGTTTAAGCTTCCACCATAATAGACATTAACTTCTCAGTCATCCATACATACAAACACTAAAACAATTTACAGAAAGAAAAAAATAATTATTGCATCGCTTGCATTAGTAAGAATCTTTAGAGATAGGCTCGAGGAGAGTCAGTCGGAAATGCCTTTACTTGACGTACAAGTGTGGGGTCTCCTAATCGAATAGCATAAACCAGAGGTTTTCCATCAAACATGCACTCATAAAATTCTTTTATATGTTAGGTCTCTAAATTCTATATCAACAATATCAAATGCACCAGAAATTAATATTTTTTAAATTCGTATATCTACAAGCAATGCTCATGTGTCCCTAATCCCCAACTAAGGACTATATTATAACTCTCCTACCATCCCAGTTCATTACGTAACTAGATATATAAAAATACAGTCTATATAAATCATCCAACGTCTACAGAAAAAAAAATCGAAATGCTTAAACAAATATAAGTTAAATTAGCAGAAGCTTCATTATATGATTCAATTGGTTTAAAAACTAAGCACCCTAAGAAAACTTTGAAATAAATAGTACAAATATAAATAAGAATCCTGAACAAAATGTAAATCACAGTTATATTATTAATAAAATGTAACGTCAATTAAAAACATATAATATAATGCTCTCTTACAAATCCACACTAAATAAAAATTATTAGAGATAATTCTGATAAAAATTAACAATCTAACGTAAACAAACATTCATAAAAAAAAACCAACCTTCTGAATAAATGATCCTCTAAACAAAATGTTACAAGAAGTCAAGAAAATCGATAACTTAAATTCACCATCTATAAGACATAGCTATAACATCTTATATTGATTTTAAATTTGAACTCACACAAATAACCAAAGAATTAATAATGAACCACTTCTTTCTTTTGAGTTCTCACACTAAACAAGACCTTCAGGAGCGAATCCACGGTGCACACTCCAAGTCTACATCTATAGGCTCAATACACAACAATCTATCATTGATTTCAACAATCAAGTATGTTCCCTGAATAAAACCTGAATAAAACATCAACTTTACTTCATGTTAAATTCCAACTAAATTAGCTTTGTTACGACTATCAGCTATTTATTCTACTTTTATTGAATCGATTAGTCAAAACCACTTATGCTATTCCACTTTGAACTAAACAACTTCAAAACAAAGTAATGTACTACATTCGCTAAACACTATCAAATGGATCGAAAAAATATCATTCTCTTCCAAAATATTTTCATTTTCATATTTTTGAACATATTTTCTTTACTAATACCACTAGTATTTTCATATTTTTGAACATATTTTCTTTACTAATACCACTAGTACTAGATTAAGACCCGCGCCTTGCGCGAGATAAACATTATATATAAAAATTATTTTATGTATTATATGTTCTTACATATTATGAAATAATAAATATATATTGAATAATTAAAACTCAGTAACTATTACATATATAATTAAATTAGTGCGAATGTATAAATCAAATTTATTAATCCAAACAATTTTTTTAAAAATTTGATAGGATATGTAATTAAATTTAAATGATATTAACATACATATTATATTTTTAATATTAATGTCTATTAAATGATGCTTTCTACTCATATGTTTTTTTGATCATGTGTATTTTTAATAGCAAAAACTTTAAATTACTGATAACAAAATTTTCATTGTGGGATTAATAATTTTAGTAATTTATAATTTAAAAAAAATTATCAATGTTAGTTCAAAACTTTTATCAAAAATAATTATTCAAAGTAAATTTTGAAATTAAAATATTTATTTATTCAATATGGTTTATAGTTTAATTTAGAATGATATATATACATTTATATTTTAAATTTTAATGATTAATTAAGTTAGACTTTTATTTATATGATTTTGTAATCATTTTTATTTTGTCATAACAAAAATTTTAAACCATGGATCGCAAAATTTGAATGTGAGACTTTTAACAGTTTTAGTAATTTATAGTCATTTTTTAAAATTCAAAATATAACATATACAGAAAAATCTAAATTTTTTATAATATGGTTATTGTGATTTTTTTAAATTATTTTAATAGTTTAAAATTAAACAAATTTGATAGAAGATACATTATTTTTTTATCAGATCTTTATTATTCAAAATCATTAATTGTCATATATACTTTAGCCACATTAGGCAATTCCGTAATCTTTATTTAAGGAAATAATAAATGACATTAATAATGAATTTATGGTTAGTTTAATAAAAAACTTATTATATAATTAGATGGACCAACATATTTTTCTAATAATTCTAAGAATCATCCTAGTGATGACACGTGGCTACAAAAAGAAGTTGTAATGTTTCACAAAAGGGGATGGTATAAATGGTTAACGGAAGAAAAGAAAGGAGACCTTTTTGTTAACTGTTGTAAAATGGTATACAATGGGTATTGATGTAGTGCGCTCAACTGATCTTTTATGCGCAACGAGTAAACATATATTGGCTGTCAACATTTGAAGTTCTTCCATACAGTTCTCTGTAAACCTTAAACACTGTTACACAGATAGACGGGGAAACGTCAGTTCCGACGTCAACACTATTTTGCGGTCCCAATTTACATTACATATACTGATCATATATGATAAAACATACATTAACTCAAAAATTATTTAAATTTCATACATCAACTCATAATTTAAACGGAGTATTGACGTCTCATATGAGTCAGTTTATAATATTTTGTAATACAAAATGACATCAAATTTTTAAAAAGAAGGAAAACTTGCAGTTGACTAGAATCGAATAACTGTTTGTTCTTTATAAACCAGGTGTAAATATATAATAAATACAGATTTGTTTTTAGCCGTTACAAAGCTATTATAAACGTTTCTATAGAATATATAATAATTTAGCTTTGTTTTTAAGTTTTAGCTGTTACAAAGCTAAGAAAACCTTGTTTTGCCCTGAACCGTTTCTTAGTTTATATTATTATATATATATAGTCAACTATTCCTTTTAAGAGATTTGATCTTTCAGAATTTTTTTTATTATTTTACCATTCTATAAAAATGTTATACATTGTCCATAACATATATCTACTCACCTTGTTGTTGTCTAAAAAAACACACAATTTTCTGCAGTGATGGGTTCATTCAAGTCTGCTTTCATCGTCCTTTTAGTTCTTACTGGTAATTTCAAATTTCTGTATAATATGGGAAACTCAAAAGCTTCACTTCTAAACTATAGACAGATTTTATATTATTTATGAACGTAAACATTTAGATTCTAGTACTTATGTTTATTACATCTTGTACTGCAGTGGTGATATCCGTAACAGTTCAGATTGGTGAGGCGAAACGTATGTTACAAGAAGAAAAGTCTCTGCCGGTATTGGATCATCAAGTTTCCAAGCTGGTGGTTAAATTTTGTCCGGATGGTTGCCATTCCTTATGTTTTGCTACCACTTGTGGTTGTGTATGCCATCGGCCACCAAAACCATAAACTATGATCAACTAATATGAATAAAAAATTATGTTTTAACATTGCTTTTAACACTTTTGATTATTTCAAAAGATTATGACACTAATAAATTGATTAACTCTCATTTTATTGTAGTTACTAGTTTGTTTTTATACCTATCTTGCCTTTATTTTCTTTGTTACAAAAAATAGTATTTACGATTTTTCCATTATACAGTTTTTAAAAAAAAAATATTTATGTAGTCACAAGTTTTTTTTGACATATTTATTTCTCTTTAGTCACAGATTTACTTAAATTAGAAAGGCTTGCTTAAACAAATATGTCATGTTTTTGTCACAAACTTATTTCATTACAACAAATTTAATGATGATTTGACAGATTTAATTTTTTCTGACCACAAACTTATTAAATTTTGATAGATTTATACATTATCGATAGATTATTTATCTTTGGTCACAGATTTACTTCAATTTGACAGATTTAGTTAAGATTGCTAGATTTATTTTTCTTTTGACCACAGATTTATTTCATGTAAACATATTAATTAAAATTTGATAAATTTATTTTTCTTTTGCCATAAATTTACTTCATTCTAGCAGATTTAATTACAATATGATAAATTTTTTTCTTACCATGTATAGAAAGTTTGATCTTATTACATTTCTGTTCTATAAAACTTTAAGGATTTAATCTTTAATATTTCAGATTTTTTTTCTTACCATATATTAAAAGTTTGATCTTATCACATTTTCTGTTCTATAAAAACGTTATACTACATTATTTTTATTTTCAAAAAAAAAAACACGTTATACTACATTGTCGAGAACATATATATTGCCGTTGTCGAAACGAACACAATTTCCTGCAGTGATGGGTTCATTCAAGTTTGCTTTTGTTGTCCTTTTAGCTTTTACTGGTAAGTACAAAATTTTATATAATATGGGAAACTCTAAAGCTTCACCTCTAAACTTTATACAATTTTCTTTATTATTTATGATCGTAAATAATTAGATTGTGTTACTTATCTTTATTGTTGCAGTGGTGATAGCCGTCACTGTTCAGATTGTTGAGGCGAAACGTACGTTACAAGAAGAAAAGTCTTTGCCGTTAATGGATCTTCAAGTTTCCA
The DNA here is from genome assembly GCF_000695525.1 of Brassica oleracea var. oleracea. NCBI lineage: Eukaryota > Viridiplantae > Streptophyta > Magnoliopsida > Brassicales > Brassicaceae > Brassica > Brassica oleracea. The sequence continues at coordinate 46,611,268 of NC_027754.1, forward strand.
AGCTGCCCACAAACGGTTGGTTCTTGTAAGAAACCTTGCGGAACCATATGTATTAGAGGCAGTTGTCATTGTGTATGTATTCCGCCACTTCCGCCACCAAAACTATAAACTATGATCAACTAATTAATGAATAAAAAGTATTTGTTTTAACATTACTTTTTAACACCTTTGATTATTTAAAAATATTCTGAGACTCATAAATTGATTTATATGCAAAATATACTAATTATCATTATCATACTCTAGACATAAAACTAGTGCTTAATTATGCGTTCGTCTCTCTCTTTACATCCCTCTTTTTAGGCTTTAAAATTATAGATATTACATAAAACTTTACAAGATGAGTTTGTTCAAACCTGGACGAGTTTCAAACTTACAACAAACACACATCATCTAATACATGGATGCATGTATAAATTCTCTATCAACAAACAAATGGAGAAAAAAACAAAGACGAATCAAGACTTCAAAACCAAACGATCCATCTTTATTCAGAGCAATATAAACTCGTATCTGGTCCCATATTGATTTAAGTGGATAGGATGTTTTGAAGAGAGACTCTAGCTTGTATCATCACCTTGAACAATCCTTCAAGTCTCTCTTCAACCTCTTCCATGGCTGACTCTACTTCTTTGGCTCTAACCAATGAACATTGAATCCATTCACTTACTTTCTCACTAATATCTTTCTCCTCTTCTTTGATGTTCCCTTGTCGTCGTCACTCGTCACAACGAGCTTCCCTATTTCAGTTTCCATAGCTTCAAGCTTGAGACAGGAGAAGCCTTTCTCATGATGGTGATGATCTATTTCTTTCTTCACAAGCTTCATAAAAATGCCCCAACCTTTGTGTTGATGATGACTCGTACTTTGTAACCCTTTCGGCGACGACAAGAACGACAACACCGTGCGCAAGATAAAACAAGTGATAACACTTGTTTCTTGCATCATTCTAATCAAAGGGCTAATCACTTGATCATCATCACCACACCAAACACAACGCTCCAAACACGCGTATGTCTCTTTCGGCATTACTATATACTTCTTAATCTTCTTATTGACATCTTCCCGTGAAGCCGTGTAAGCATCCATGTCATTCTATATATCATTATATCTAATTCTAATTTATTTAGTTTTTTTTTTTCATGGATCTTCTTTTATCTAGTTATGTCTCTTTATACATAAAACCAAAACGTAATTATCAGATTTCAAGAGTGATCATAACTCTTGCTTATTATATTCATCATATGACGTCGGATATGAGTTGAGTTTCTGTCTAAGACATCAAACACATCTCTGTAATCTGTATTATATAAATTCAATAACTAATAAGATTTATGTTATGAAAAAAAAATTAACAAAAAAGGAAAAGATTTATGTTAATAAGATTTAACCAATAATTTTTTTACCAATAAATAATTTTATGCATGTAATCTGTAGTACATAAATTCAATAATTAATAAGATTTATGTTAACAACATTTAACCAACAAAGATTTCTGTCCATAAATAGCCCAAAAACAATGTATAAAAAAGTATATTAAATCTACAGTTTAGCACAAAACTTTAATAAATCACATAAATCAATAAGAAAATTTGTTAATGTCGTCTACAACTATGTCCACCGACCCCATGAAGGTTGAAGTTCCACCTGTTCTAACGTTGCTGATGCTTCCTAACGAGTTGATATTGAGCTGCTTGGCCCGCGTCCCAAGATTGTACTATCCGACTCTCACCCTTGTCTCCAAGAGCTTCCGCTCTCTCATTAATTCGCCAGAGCTTTGTAAGACGCGTTCACTTTTAGCTCGCACCGAGAGTTGTCTATATGTATGGTTTCAATTCCAAAATGACGAGAACACACATTGGTTCACTTTATACCGGAACCCTTATCAAACCGTCGATGATAACTCCCAAACGAATAAATTAGGTGGCTATAAATTAGTTCCAATTCCATCTTTAGATTCTCCTCCCTCGGCCATGTCAGTTGTTGCTGCAGTTGGCTCTGATATATATGCCATTGGTGGAAGTATAGATGGCGTTTCTTCGTCTGGCGTCTTCGTCATGGACTCTCACTATCACACATGGTGTAAGGCTCCAAGCATGCATGTGGCTAGGGTGTCTCCTTCTGCTAGCGTTCTTGATGGAAAAATTTATGTGGTAGGAGGATCCAAAAATCTTGATTATACAAACTGGATGGAGGTGTACGATACCAAAACCCAAACTTGGGAGTTTGTACCGAGTCCTGGCGAAGATATAGACGGAAGATTTGGATACAAAAGCGCATCATTGGAAGGAAGTGTCTATGTGATGGATAGGGCAAAATATGAGACTTTTAAGCTGAATAAAGGTAGATGGAGAGTGGCAGACCAAAAGTTGACTACTGGATGGAGATGGGATTCGGGACAGTTTTATTATTGTGTGACAGAGAACGTGTTATACTATTATAGTTCCATAGATCTCTGTTGGTATGACTTTATTGATAGACTATGGAGAGGAGTAAAGGGATTGGAAGGAAGACTGCCTTGGTATAGAAGATTTAGAAATACTTATCATCATCGATTGGCAGATTATGGTGGAAAGTTGGTGTTTTTGTGGAAAGAGGATGTGCATACTGAGAATGTTCAAAACACAACATTAGTTTGGTGTGCTGAAATTTCACTTGAAAGACTACACAGATCGGAGATATACGGAACAGTTGAATGGTGTGATGTTGTGTTTACATATACGACGCAAGTTGATCAAGAAAATACGACGCAAGTTGAGTTAATGCATGTTATTGCTACTACTGCTTGATGAATGCTTGAATCTCCATTCAACATCAAATGAGCTAGTCATTAATATTTAATGCAAGTATGTTATTTTGTTTTGAATTTGTGTATTATATTAGAGTTTTCTGCAAAAAAGGAAGAAAAAAACTCATTTTACAAATTTACAGTTTTTTTGTAACATTACAAATTTACAGTTAATTTACAGAAAGTGTAAACTAAATTAAGTATCAAGTCGCAATTTAAATATAACATTAATATGAAATACTTTTTCGTTTCAGTTTTTTTTTTTGAAACACTACTTATATTAATTCAAACGTTCGAAACAAGGTTTGTTGCCGCCATAATGGCCAGCTCCGAAGATAAAACATTCTTCGCCAGTTCATCCGCTACACTGTTTCTCTCACGCGAGATCCATGTGAACGAGATGGATTCAAAAGAAGAGGCAATAGAATAAATGTCAGCTAAAATGCCATACAAACCAACTAGTGGGGAGCGCAAGTTAATAGCTTTGATCAGGATCGCCGAATCCGACTCACATCTAAGCTTGGGGAGGCCAATTTCTCTGCACTTTAGGAGGGCTTCCCTCATCGCCAGTCCTTCTGCTGCAAGAGGGGACTCAACATGCTGCGCAGTGGTCGAGGATTGGAAGACTCTCTCCTCTCGATTAGTTGTCCATCCCAGCCCTGCAATTTTTAAATTCTCGTTCCAGGCAGCATCGGTTCTCACCAAAACGCAGTCATGAAGCGGGGGTCTGGGTGGTAGTGCTTGTTTTGTTGCAGACAGCTGAATTTGGCTAGATATCCATTCTCGGGCGCAAGCGGTTGCTCTGGATATTGTTTCCTCCACCGTGATGATCTTTCCTTCAAAAACTAACTTGTTACGAGCTAGCCATAGTTGCCAAATGATCCAAAGGGCAAGGGCTCCTGTAGAAATTCAAGTCGGTGGCAAGTTTTTCCTTGAGCAGAAGCTGCTCCAGTTGCTCCTTAAATCTATGGATCCACTGTATTCAATGCTTGGGGAGACAGGGGCTGATTCCCAAACCTGTCTAGCAAAGTCGCAATGAAAAAGCAGATGATCAATAGATTCAGGTAGATTACATCGTTTGCACTGTCCATTGGTGTTGATTCCCCGGGCTTTGAGAGCTTCGCCCACAGGTAGCGCCCCATGAAGCGCTTTCCAGATGAACAGCTTGATCTTTGGTGCTGTTTGGATTTTCCAAACATTCTTCTTCCAGTCGTAGGATGCATCCTCCGTGCTTACTGTATCCTCTGCGGTTCGAGAAGAGAGGACTGCAGCATAGCCGGTTTTGGTAGAGTAATCTCCTGTGTCAGTGCTCAGCCATGAGAGATTGTCCGGAGCCCCGGTTAAGCTTGGCTTAATGGCTAAAATTCTCTGTTCCTCAAATGGGAGCACACGCTGGATCATCCCAATATCCCATTCATTTCGGTCCGGGAGCATGAGGTCAGACACTGTGAGATGTGAGAATTCTCTCGGTGGTGGTCCCATGGGTCTCAGCTGTGTGGAGCAGCTGAGCCATGGTTTTTCCCAGATGTTGATGCTAGAGCCATTGCCTACTTCCCATCATGCGGAGTTGACAATGATATCGCGTCCAATCAAAACTCCACGCTAGCCATGCGAGACAGCAGTTTTTCCTGAGCATTCTAAGAAGCTCTCCTCACTGCAATATTTTCCAAGTATAACTCTTCCAAGTAGGCTGTCGGGATGGTTGATGATTCTCCAGCTCAGCTTTGCGAGGAAAGCTTCATTAAAACTCTGTATATCTCTGAAGTTTAAACCTCCACTATCTTTCGGTTGCACCAGCTTAGACCAAGCAATCCAAGCCATCTTCTTATCTCCTATGTTTGTGTCCCACCAGAATCGAGTCAACGTTGATTGAATTCTCTTGCACAGAGATATCGGTAACTGGAAACAGGACATGGCGTGCGATGGAATGGGAGATAATACACTGGTGAGCATAGTCATCTTTCCCGCAGTAGATAAGAACCTGTTTGACCAGCCACATGCTTTTTGCTTTATCCGATCCACAATAGATGAGAAAAGATCTCGCTTCTTCCTTCCAAATAGCTCTGGGAGTCCGAGGTATTTGCCGGTACCTCCCTCTTTCTGGATCGAAAGAGCATCCTTGATAGCTGATTTGAGAGCTGTCGGTGCGTGCCGAGAGAAGTTAATCGAAGATTTTCCTGTGTTGATTGACTGCCCGGAAGCCTCCTCATATCGCTTCAGTAATCGGCATAAAGCCTCGCCATTTTCCTTGCTTGCTCTAAGGAAAAACATTGTGTCGTCGGCGAAGAGGAGATGGTTGAGGCGAGGACACCCTCGTGCTACACGGACCCCTTTAAGGGTTCCTTCCTCTTGCGCTTTGTTACATAGACCCGAGAGGACCTCACTACACAAGATAAAGATGTATGGTGAGAGAGGGTCTCCTTGACGGATACCTCTACTCGGTGTGACTCTTCCTCTAGGCGAGCCGTTAATGAGGAAGGAGTAAGTAACAGTAGAGACACACTGCATAATCCATTTGATCCACTTCGGGTGGAAACCGAGGCGTTGAAATACCAATCTGATGAAGTCCCATTCGAGCCTATCGTAGGCTTTGCTCATGTCGGTTTTAACCGCCATAGATACTCTCTTCTCAGCCTTGGACGTCTTGAGATAGTGAAGGACGTCATGAGTGATGAGGACATTGTCCGATATTGCCCGGCCTGGGACAAAGGC
>NC_027754.1:46617883-46619180 GCF_000695525.1 Brassica oleracea var. oleracea
TAGTTCTTTAACTTCTGGATTGTTCTTAAGCCGTCGATCATAGCGGAACATTCCACGTTTCTTCTTCTTTTCTGGCTCAAAAAAGGATAATAAGGGTTTGTGGTCAGATCCTTCAAAGGCAAGGTATTGGGAACTTGCAGTCGGAAACAACTCAGCCCAGTCACTATTCGCAACTGCACGATCTAGCCTACAGCGAACCAGATCATCACCACGCTTCCCTCTCCATGACAAGAAATCTCCCGAGTATTGGAGGTCAAATAAATCACCTTCGGAAAAGAAGGTTCTCAAATCTGTGAAGGATCCTTCAGGGCGAATTGCCCCACCATCTTTCTCTGCGTTGCTAAGTAGGTCGTTGAAATCGCCGGTTAAAAACCAGGGAGCTTCTCGGGCCGTGTTCAGATCAATCAACTGATCCCATAGTTCTTTTCGTTGAGGTCTGTTAGTGTCGCCGTAGACAAAGGAAGCGAAAAAAATTTTCCCTTCAAAGATAATACAAGTATCAATACAGTTTGTAGAAGTAGAGAGAACTTGAAGGTTAATTTCTTGCTTCCACAATAGCGCCAATCCTCCAGCTCCGTGTCCCACAGGTGAAACTAGAACTCTGTTTTCATATTGCAGCTTGTCCGTCTTCTTTGCAACAAAGCTGTCGGGGTTTTTAGTTTCCATAAGGAATAGAATGTCAGGAGAAATGTTTCTCTTCATCTCCTTTAGGCGTCGAACTGTCCGGGGATTCCCCAAACCCTGACAGTTCCAACTCGCAACTTTTAAGGAACGAGAGAAGATGGATTTTGAAAATCCATCTTTCTTCTTCTTGATGACGCCGGAATCAAATTGCAGATGGGCTGATCCTCCGAGTTTGTTTGCACCTCTGCTCTTCCGTTTGCTCCTCGGGCTCCTCGGGAGCCTCGTGATGAGGAGGGTTTTGACTTCGCCTTCTGCGGGTTTCTTTGATCCGTTTCCGGAATAAGTTTTCTTCTGGTGAGAGGTGGTTTATCTTGTGGGAGTTTTCTCTTTTTGGAAGTCGATCCTCTGATTAACTTTGGGCTTCCTTGCACCGTACGTCTTCCTGGTGGTCTTCCAGGCTTTCTCTTGCCTGTTTCCTTGGATGCATCTTGGCCTGATCCTTGTAAATGTTGGACAGTAGGCCCTAGCCGGAGAGCAGCTGGTACTCTTTCTGCTGTGGGTTGCTGTTCCGGGCTTTGCAAGGTATCTGTAGGTGCTATCAAAGTTGCCTGAAGCATAAGTGCTGTTGTTTCCTCCATTTCACCTTCTTCCTCTGCTCTTCTCATACGTTCCT
>NC_027754.1:46619280-46649213 GCF_000695525.1 Brassica oleracea var. oleracea
TTGGGGTCCTCACTAAAGTATCTTCGAGGGACTGTATCTTGGCTGGAGCGAGACCTGCGTCGGGCCTCTAGTTCATCTCGCGCATCAACTTGGCGATCTCGCCGGTTATAGTCTTGTCTTCCTCTGTGCTCTGACCCTTGAGCTGTGAAATGGAAAATATTAGAACCTGAGTCGTGTTGCTTGTAGTGCGTTCCCCTTCTCTCAGGCTCCTCATTTCCCACGCTAGCTTCCTGAGCTTTAAGAGCTCTTGCTTCATGCTTGGCCTCCAAGCAATCTTTTAAGTCATGATCCAAGCGGAAACATTTAGGACAATGCCTATCGAGCTTTTTATATACGAAGCTCGCTGTAACTTCATCTCCATTCGCATACTCAACCACCGATGATTTGATTAGCGGGAGAAGTCCATTAACCTGCACCCTCATTCTCACCGTTGATGAAGTGATCTCCATCTTTTCAAAAACACCCAGATCTTCGCCAAGTTTCTGGATTGTCTCCTCTGTCCATAGATGTACAGGAATTCCTTGAACTTTAATCCAAAAAGGCAAGAGGGATGGGAAATTTTTGGAGACCGTGGGTTCCCATCTCTGAACAATAACCATCCATCTTCCATAATAGTAGGGTCTTTTTTCCAAGACCGTTAGTAGATCCTCCTCACTGTCAAATTGAAACTGGAACATTCCGTTTCCTAGGTCAGAGCCGACCGGTTTGGATTTTGCCTTCCAGAGATCGGTGAAAAAGGGGATGAGAGACCAGACTCGCTGCGCCGTTCTGTTGGTAACACGGCCTATGAGTGTTAGAGAGTGGCGTTGCATGAGCTCAGCATTATCCGGGTCTTGGATTCTGATGCGAGCAGTTCTTGGGGCTTGAGAGGGGTCAGTAGCTATTTCTTTACCTTTATCCGCTCTCCTAAGTCTTCCAGACATCTTTTGTTGTGAGGTGTAAAGCACGAAGAAACTATTGTAGTAACAGGAACCCCTGTGTCAGTTAGTTCCTTAGAGAAGCCGCTTTGAAGGCTTTAAGTAGTTGCTGGTGGAGTCAATTTGTGAGCAATAACTTCTTGGTGGTTGAGATTTAAGTGACAGATCTTCTTCTAGTTTGTGATAGAAAAATATATAAGGAAACCCTTAAGCATATTTGTGAGCTCCTTGAAAGGCTTCTGTGTTCACGTCTCTGTTCTGAGGAAACCCTCGGTGTAGTGGAGATCTTCAGCGAAGTTGGGCCCTGAAGAGGAAACAGGTTCCGCTGCGGGGAAAGGCGTGGCTTTGGGTTGAAACGACCGGTTGGGAAACTCCAGCAGGCAAGTTAAGCGGCGTGAAGGCGGCTCCGGCGGTCCCTCCGACCATGGTCGGGGGAAGAACCCGATGTGTAATAGACCAGAGCGTGGAGATATCCAATGGTTTTTTCCAAAAGAAGAAAGAAATTCGAAAAGAAACTCTGTTGACTTTTGGACTAAAGCAGGTTGCTGGACAGGAATGTGCTTGGGTCTATTGGATAAAGACTGCTCTCGAAAAGGTCGTCTGGGAGAGAAGTTGTATCATCGTACGCTATTTTAGTAAATTTAATAGTTTTACTTTTTCGTTTCAGTTTATATGTTGTTTTAGGTATTATAATTCTTCTGTGATCGAATATAGGCTCAGCACTTATACAAGTCTTATGATTTTTTTTTTACTTTTTAATATTTGTATTTTCCAAAAAAAATTGCTAAAACTTTTCTTTTAAAATTTTAGGTGTTAATTTACAGAAAGTGTAAACTTTTATGTTTAAATATAACATTAATATGAAATACTTTTATGTTTCAGTTTATATGTTACGCAGTTTAAATACTTTTAACTTTTATGTTACGCAATTTAAATATAACATTAATATGAAATACTTTTATGTTTCAGTTTATATGTTGTTTCAGGTATTATAATTCTTCTGTGATCGAAGATGGGCTCGCACTTATATAATCTTATGAATTTTTTGACTTTTTAATATTTGTATTTTCCAAAAAAATTGCTAAAATTTTTCTTTGAAAAGTTTATAAATAATATTTTTGTTATAAAGACAAAAGATATATGCAAGTATCTTTTAGACATCTTCAATCGAACTTAAAATTTTACTTTTTACATATTGGAAGTATTAACAATTAATTAATACTTAACCCAATTTTATAATCTTAACAATTAATACTTCCAGTATTAACAATTAATACCAACACCCAGTACTCAAGTGTCCAAAGAGATCAACAAATTTGTGGTCAAAGAGGGATATGTCTACGAGGAACGGCTACGCATTACACGCTCAGAATATGTACTTAATGTCGGCTTGAGATCTCACTTTAGCAAGCCAAATGATTGGTACGTGCTCACCAAGACACCTTGCATTAATAAGTTAATCTTGTTTCCGTTATTCCCTAGTATATCCGGCCATGGTTACTCTCTTGTCACGGCCGGCTCCACGGTCTAGGCAATATGTGGACTTAAAAACAAAGAACGTATGTCCGATGTATTTAGCATCAAATGTGCATCTCTTATGACACTGCAATTCTCCCAAAGATGAAAGAGGCTCGTTTCAGCCCTAAGAATGGGCTGTGTTTTAGGGTATCAAATGTACAATTATTCAAAGTAAACTAAACACTTTAGTATCGTGATTTTAATGTTTGTGATGGAAATGCTTACAAAAGGCATCTCTAATAGTTGAGTTTATTTCTATCTTGAAAATTTTATTTTCTTCAAAATAAAACAACAATTTCTTTGGTTTACTTTATTTTTTTCTAGTAAATACTCCAATTATATTCTATCTCCACTTTATTATTAATTATTAATAGCATCTTTTACTATTTCATGTTAATTAATATTATCCAGTTATTTTGTTTTATCAATAATCTAGCACAATTACTATTTAATATAAACTAAATATAATTATATTATAAAACTATTACATAACATAAATAAGCAAACAATGAACATTCTAATTTATTAAAATCATCATAAATATATTTTTCTATAACTGATTAACAGAAGTATTTTTAAGCAAAAGGTAAGTTTATTTATCTTTTGATTCTTCTTATGTGAGATAATATTTATAAGAAATGAATATTTTTGTGATTTTGTATATAAAAATCCAATTAGATGAAAATAATAATTGAATATTTAAAATTAGTTGGATAGTAGTAACATATGTAATTTATTTTGCCAAAGGATAAAAATAAATAAATTTTAAGGACCAATCTAAAATTTTAAAAATTCATCTTCGAATTTGAAGATATACCGTTCACATTTTCATTTTAAAGTAAGAAATAAGAAACGTTGGAGTAAAAATTTATTCAAAATGAATAAAAAAGTAGAAAATGAATCATCGTTGGAGTAGTATAAGGTTATCAAAGGCTGTAGACTAGGGTAACAAAACAAACGAATAGGCAATGTGCACCCATAAAATTTCAAGTTAAAACAAAAATGTCTGAGATTTTTTGTCTAAATTTATCAGAAAAACTTGTAACCAATGAACCATAAAGTTGAAAACATCAAAGATACTACTATTACTCTCAAGTCTCAAACATTACCAAAACTGTAAGAAAGCCAAGAATAACATTATTGCCTTAAACCCACATCAAATCCTCACATTCAAATAATCAAACAACACACCAAACTAGAGCTTGAGGAAAACAAACTCTTCCACCGCTGGAATCTCCCCAATCTTCTTAAGAGTCTCCTTGCTCGGCTGATCATCTACACCAATCGCCATAATAGCTTGCTTCCTCGGTGCGATTCTTCCAACGCTCATGAAGTTAACATTAACATTAGACTCTCCAAGAATGCTCCCCACCGTACCGATCATACCTGGTTGATCCACCTGCCTGCACAGTATGATACTACCTTCAAGAGTCACATCCACCTCAAATGATCCAACCTTAGTCAAATGCGGGACTCCGTCTTTAACCTTTCCCTCTACTTTGACCTCTCCTGATTCAGACAAGGAGCTCGCGAATTTCGACTCCACGTTCCCTAGCTTCACAGTTATCGTCTCCAACGGGTTCTCTGGTGACCCGTCCAAGACCACACGCTCCTCCGAGAGTCTCAGACCTCTCTGCTTAGCTGTGAAATCAGCGTTGACCAAGTTGACGTATACGTCAGAGATCGGCTCGATGATTCCCTTTGTGATCATGGCCCTTAGAAGCCTCGTGTCTAGATCATCAGTGGCTCGTGCTGACGTGTACGACACTTTCACGTTCTTCACGCCGCTTCCTCCGGCCACCAGCTGCACCGCTAGTCTCCCTAGCTTCTCAGCTAGCACCACATACGGTTTCAGCTCCGTCAGAACCTCAGCAGAGACCATAGGCGCGTTGACCGCAGTAGCAGCGAGCTCTCCGTTCAAAGCTCCAACAACAGCTTCAGCGATCTCAATCGCAACTCCTTCCTGAGCCTCCATCGTGCTGGCTCCAAGATGAGGCGTCACCGTGACCCTCTCGTGCTGCACCAGAGGGCTGTCTTTAGCCGGCGGCTCTTTGGTGAAAACATCAAGCGCGGCCTGAGCAACGATCCCAGCATCAAGGGCCCTCACTAACGCGTCTTCGTCTATCACACCTCCGCGAGCGACGTTCACGATGCGAACTCCTTTCTTCATCTTGGCAAAGGTCTCGTCGTTGAGTATCTTGGATGTCGCCGGCGTGAGAGGCATGTGGAGAGAGATGAAATCAGCGGTGGCGAGGGCTTCGCCGAAGCCGACTAGCTCAACGCCGATGGCGTGTGCACGGTCTGCTGGCGCGTAGGGATCGTGAGCGATGACACGCATGCCGAGACCTTTGGCACGACGAGCGACTTCGGTCCCGACTTTCCCGAATCCCAATACTGCAAGAGTCTTGCCGACGAGTGAAACGCCAACATACTTGTTCCTCTTCCATTCCCCTGTTCATTCATTACAGAGAGATTAAAAAAAACAAGATCTTTCAGACAAAAACTATCTACGAGTCAGTAATATAATATTACAGACACTCCACAGTCCACACACACACAAGAACCAACAAAACAAGATCCTTCAAACAAAACTCTCAACGACTCAGTAATATTAACAATGTTTAAAAAATTACTAAGGAGTAATTAGGCGTTTTATAGGAGATTATTGATTATACCAAATTTTTTAAAGTCTACACCTATTTTCTATAAAATAATTCAAGAAAAATAGTTTGTTTAGGTCTAATTGCTGCATATACTGAATTTTTGAACACTGCAAAACTATGTTACAGTCACTCCACACACACACACACACAAGAACCATCAAAACAAGTATGAAGCTTACCAGCCTTAACAGACGCATCAGCTTGAGCAACGTTCCTAGCCATGGCGGCCAAAAGCGCTATCCCATGCTCCGCGGCAGCGATCGTGTTCGCCGTCGGGGCGTTTACGACAAGACAGCCAAACTCCGTCGCCGCTCTCAGATCCACGTTGTCGATGCCAACACCAGCGCGTCCAACAACCTTGAGACGTCCACGAGACGACTCGAAAACCTCGCGGCCAACCTTTGTCCCGCTCCTAACGATCAACGCGTCGCAGAGGGAGATCTTGGTGTTGAGCTCCTCGGGTGTCATGTTGTAAGAGCAGTCGACATTGGCGAAATCCTCCAAGAGCTTCACTCCGGCGTCGCCGAGCTTCTCCGCGACGAGGATCGTGGGTTTGGATCCGTCTCCGGTGGTGCAGGAGACGAGGACGAGTCGGCGGGGGTTGCGGGAAGGGAAGGAGATGGAAGAGGCGGAGGGGAGAGGCGATCTGGAAGAGAGGGACAAGCTCTTGAGGGGGTTGGTGGTGGCGACGGAGATCGTGGAAGACGCGGCGGCTGACATTGCTAACGTGAAAATGTTAGTTGGTGGCACGAGTGGGAGAGGGATGGAGAGAGAGATCTGAATGGTTAGAGAGGCGACGTCGGCGTTTTTATAGGGGTTTGGTGTGATCTCACGCGCCTTCGCGGAATATTATTAGCGATTGAGGAGAAAGCTTTTTTCTCGGACCAAAGCCTGATTAGAGATCCAACTTTTTATCTGAATCTTGTAGTAATCATGTGAAAATCGACTAATTATGTGAACTATCTATCTCCCGGGAGAAATATTTTACAGCTTCCAAGATTTTTTCCAGATCTTAAACTTTGCATATGATTTTAGCTTTTATTCAATTGAATTTTATTTTAACTCAAATCACTTTTTAATTATTTTTAGTAACTTTGAAGCAGCAATTTAGGTGTACCTATAAAACAAATGTTGAATATGAGAGATGCGACATGCTAATCACACTACAACTTAACAATCGATTAATGATTTTTTAAGCGACTGTACTTGTATGAACCCAAATAGTAACAAGGGTTTCACTACTAAAACGAGGTATGTATGCACTAGAGAGAGAGTTGCAAAGCAATTGAAAAGTAGCTGAAGACTTCAAAATGGAATTGAATTTGAGTTGTACAGAGTATATAAAACTTCCAAAAAGAGTAATGTACAATAACTTTATTTAGTTGGTGGTCAAGTTTTACTGCAGTTTTACTCGTGGGGAATATTTCAAAGGATATACTGGTGGCTGTGACGTATGTTTAATTTATGGCACGTGAAAGGTTTGCTTTTTGTGTGTTTGCATCTGCTTTAAGATGCATTGTTTTTTTTTTGGTAGGTCAACCTGTCAAAAACCCCTTACTACTATGCAGCCGCGCAAGCTTTATATACTGTTACATTTGTTAAAACTTAAAATCAAGAGAGTATTGGCCCAATATACCTTAGTGGACTCGAAATTGGAAAACTACCCTAAAGCCTGAAAACCCCACAAACAATGTATCCCATTGTGTGTGTCATGACGGAAATACCCCTACCGCCAAGGGAAGTACGATCACAGCGTGGGGAGAGATAGATTTGGTATGATCTTTCCAGTACAATCTTAGGGTTGCGGATAAATATAAGGTTTCCAGCTATTTTCTTTCCCTTCCACTCGTTTTGCTACAGCAATGTGCAAGGTACACTATGAAATTTGCAGGAAATCTGGAAAATATCTATGTGTAGCAGAGAATGGCAGGATTTAGAGGTTAACGAAAACAGTGTATGGTTTCGGATTCTCTATTTAATGGAGTCCTCCAAATCGATAAATGTCAACTTGTTTTATAGAAAGAGAACGAAGACTGTTAAAGCGAGAGTGTTGCATAAAGTAGTCTCCTTTTACAGTAGTCGTTATCCTTCCAATTTAGGTATGTTTTTATCTTTTGTTTTCTACCATTAAAGATGATTTCAGACTTTTTGAGTAGACGTTATCTTCCAGATTTAGGTTTATTCATTTTTTTTTTTTTTTACCCATTAAAGATGATTTCAGACATTGTGAATATTCGTTATCGTTCAGATATTGTTTTGTTCTTTTTTTGTCTTCTACCATTAAAGTGATTTTTTGTACAGATGAAACTTGTTGCTTCAATGTCACCAATTTGTCATGTTGTCTTTTTTTTTGAAGATCATAGTGTTTACATCTAACATAAAATTGTGCCTGATATTAATTTTGTTGTCTGCAAAATCCTAGGAAATTAACAACACAATGACTTGTTTGTACTCAAAATTGCAGATAAGTGGTTCATAATGGGCCAGTTAGTAAACTGGTTGTTGGTGTGTGGAATTGTTGGTGTGTGGAAACAAGTTGGAATTCGTGGTTGGCTGTTCCTGGAAGATCCGACGGAGCGAAGATACGACGTCGTGGTTCACGAGAACCAGACTTACGCATCTCTGATGGATCTTGTGCGAACACGATACAGTGTAGGAACAGAAACCGCAGTGTGCCTGACTTTTGAGTTTCCGGAGTGGATGAGGATCCCCGCAGATGTGGCATGGCCACCGGTGGATGTCAGGGAGGATGGAGATGTGGATCTATTCATGTCGGTGAGACTTGAAATCCAAGATTTGAAGCTAATGGTGACTATAGGCAACAATGTAGTTGCACGTTATCTTTTCCAGAGGAGGGATAACTATACAATTATCGGGAGTTCAAGTGGAAACTTAGATGTTAATGTGAACCCTTTATGTGGTATCTCTGATGTTAGTCATCTACCACTGAGGGGTGTGAATGAATATCGTGGTGGTTTAACGGATGGTGCTGCGTATTGGGAAAGTATTCTTGGCCAGGGGGAAATGACAACTGGTCAGCAGTCTCTCCTAGGCGTGTGCACGGATGATGACAATACCACACAACTGAGAAGCCCTCGGTTAACCCAAGGGAAGCCTCCATTTGCTAATGCTATGGAGACAGCGAGGGAACAGAATCATCAACAGACTCCTCAGCTGCTCCACTGAATGCATTCCCCCCGATCGCTGGTTCTGGAGTGATAAGATTGAAGGAGGGCATTCATCAGCCTGTTGCCAATCCGAGTTTGGCCCTGACAATAGGTATGCTATAAGGACTACAATAGCTACTACGTCTATATGTTAGCAGTTGTGTTATATATGTTAACACGTATGTTATTAAAATTTCGGTTACCTTGTCAGTTGGACAGCAAAAAAGGCCTCCGTCTATACTTGATTACATTACCAAGGGTAAAGGAAAAGTGTCGGAGGTGGGTGTTGTTGATAAGACACAAGTGAGCGCTTCCGGTGGTTCACTCTCTCCTAGTAGGAACCCAAACTTTGCAGATCCATTACCCTATGATGACTCCGCTGATGAAGGTGAGTGTACATACACCATCTTATTTGTATAATTATTTGGACCCCAACAACTTGTCAGTAATCTATATTTTAACCTCATTTGGAACAGATACCGCTGCTGAAGGAAATCAACATTTGTTTGTCAGGCAAGTCTTCATGGATCGAACTGCTTTCAAGACACACATGTCGCTGTATGCGTTGGCCAAAAAGTTCCCCTTTGTCTGTCGTCGATCAGAACCTGGAAAAATGGTGCTAGCGTGTAAGGGCACCAACTGCAAGTGGAGAGTGTACGCAAGTAAGCTGGCCGGGTGTCCAACGTTCCAGATTAAGCGTGTGGATGAGGAGCATAACTGTACTGTAGACGAGCGCGGTGACTTCAAGAGGCATGCGACATCTAATCTGATAGGTGAGATGGTCCGGAACAAGTATGCTGGTGTTGGCGTTGGTCCTAAGCCATGAACCCTTAGGGAGTTCATGCGCACTGATCACCATGTTCCCATAACATACTGGAAGGCTTGGAAATCTAGGGAAGTTGCAATTGAGAAAGGCTTTGGTAACACTAAGGACGCCCACAAGATGCTTCTTTCTTATCTGGAGCAGTTGGCTCTCGCTAATCCTGGTTCTGTCGTGGCTATAGAAACAACACGTGATGCTGGAGACGTCCAACGTTTCAAATATCTCTTCATCTCACTTGCCGCTTCTGTTAAGGGTTATAGCTACATGAGAAAGGTGATTGTAGTAGACGGCACTCACCTTAAAGGGAAGTATGTTGGCTGCTTACTCACTGCTAGTGCGCAAGACGGAAATTACCAAATTTTCTCTATTGCCTTTGTTGTGGTTGATGGAGAAAACGACAGCTCCTGGACTTGGTTCTTCCAAAAGATTTTGGAGGTCGTGGAGGATGGGTATGATCTGGTCTTTGTCTCCGACAGGCACAAGTCCATCTACGCTGCTCTTCTGAAGGTACGATCACGATCTATTACTTGGATTTCAATGACGTGGTTATCTGATAACTAAAATATTAGCGCTTAAGTTATATGATTGACTAAACGAAACAGGATGTATTGCTATGTGCAGATGTACCCCCGAGCCAAGCATTTTGCTTGTCTTCTCCATCTGCAGCGGAACATCGTCACTATGTTCAAGAAGAAGCACCTAGCTTACTTGGTCTCGAAGGCAGCTAGGGCCTACCGTGTCTCTGATTTCTACAGGCACTTCAATGAGATAAAGATGATCGACATTAACTGTGCTGATTATCTAGTCAGGGTTGGTTTCGAACATTGGACTCGGTCCCACTGTCATGGCTTGCGTTACAATATTATGACCAGTAACATAGCCGAGTCACTCAATGCCGCTTTGGCGGAAGCAAGGGGATATCCAATAGTTGTGCTGCTTGATTACATTAGGTCTATGCTGATGAGGTGGTTGTCAGGAAGGCGTGAGGCATCAGCTGGGTGCAGCGGTGTTGTGACGCCAAAGGTAGAAGAGCTGATGTCCAAGAATTTCAGTGTTTCAACGGGGTTGCTTGTCCGTCACATCAATGGGGGTGAGTTTGAGGTTCGTGGCATGGATGGACACCCTTTCAGGGTTGACCTTGATAAGAAGGTTTGTAGCTGCCTAGAGTTTGATATACTCTTGATCCCCTGTGAGCATGCTGTCGCTGCTGCGATGCACTCAAAGCGCAGGATAGATGCTCTCGTTGGTGAGAAGTTCACGCGCAACACTTGGGCAGCTGCTTACTCCATGAGCATCAATCCCACCAGTGATTATATGACTCCAGCTGCTGAGGCTGACACTCTTGGTGCGCTGAACCTTGCACCGTCAAATACAAGACGCCCACCAGGGAGGCCTAAGAAGACAAGGATCTTCTCGCGTGGTGAATTCAAAGTAAGGGAGTTAACAATTTTTGGAAAATTTACATTCTAGTTTAACAGTTAATTTGTTTATCGGTCCTTATTACTATATCTTGACACACTGGTTTGATTATGCAGAGTGGTCTCCGTTGGCGTCGCCCAAGTACTTGTAGGAGGTGCGGTGGAGCGGATCACAACTGTGCCACCTGTAAAATGCCAATATGAGAAGGTGTAAGGTTATTAGGGGGCCAATGGAATGAAGTCTTTTGATAAAGGTATGATGTGGGGCGACCGATTTTCTTTGTTTAATATCAATGCCTCCGACATTCTCCTGCGATAGTCCCAGTGAGAATGACGGTAATTCGATCAGAGATAAAATGAATTCGATCTGGGAAAATGGTAACTTTATGTACTCAGCTTCCAAGCTAAAATTAATTAGCAACTACGTGAATGTTTATGATCTAATTTGGGCGTGAGCATACCTCGGTGTCGGCTAGTGTCTCTTCTTCATCGACTGTAGGCAGTTGAGCAATGCGGGATGTGTGCTCCTGAGATACTATGGGGGTGACGTTAAATCCTTCCACTTCCGTAACCACAACATGTTCCACGCTTTCGTGATCTGTAGCTACGCCCAAAGGGAGGTTGTGACTATTCTCTGTTGCCGTTAACTGTAAGAGGGTAGGACCTATTAATTATAATAATGACTACATATAAAGTGTAGCAGTTGTAATAAACCACCATATACTTACATCATTTGGGATTGAGAACTCTTGAACATCATTGATCACCTTGTTTATTACCTCGTCCGCTCGTAATTGGCTATCGTTGTCCTCACCGTGTAGCAATGGCTCTTTCCTTGTTAGTGGCGACCACGCCCCACCTGATTGATTTCCATGTTCTTTAGGTGATAGCAACGGTCCCGCAGAATTGGCAGCGTCAACATTTTCTCTCCCGCTCTGTCCTCTCCCACTAGTGTCTTCCTCGCGCACTGCGGTAGACATTTGTTTTCCAAGAAAACCAATGATGCTCCGAATCACTGCACCCTCCATCTTCTCACGTTGAGCTATAATAACTTTGCCAAGAATCTGCTCGATTTTTGCAGCTTCCCATGATAAAGCATCCGCGATTTTCTTGTTAATTATGCCTGCAATAAAGTTTGCAATACGGCTGGAAGCACCAATGTCAACTGCATCCGTAGCGAGAACGTCGGGTAGGCTCTCTGGTTCCTTTTTATCTTTACCCTCTTTTTCTTTTTGTTTCTTTTCAGCCCTCATACGAGACAGATCGATGCCGGTTAAGCCCCCAACAAACATTGCCTTGTTGAAAACTTTGCCATTTTGAATTAGGCGGACAAGGTTATCGACAGTCTCATCGTCGACCTCGTCATCCCACTCCAACTGATTACGCGAGTGTGTAGTATCCTCAATCATGGATATGACCTCCGTCTGAAATGCATAGAAAATAAATAAGCAGCTGATCATTTTAGTGGTATGTGTCAATGGTGACGCTGATACTACCTACTACTATATATTTATAAGCTTAGTAGCCACTTAATATGTTGACTTATAATAAAACATGTGATCGTTAAGTGTTATAGGGTATGGTTACCCCTAGTAGTGCAGTCACATATAGAATGATGTAGGGGATTAGAGCAGGTTAGCAGACAATAATATTAATACCAATTACTTGTCGCTAAGTTATATTTTTAAACTTAGCATCTATCTTTTCTCTTGCCTAGTACTACAGTTATTTAACACATATCAATCTTAACAACCACCATGTATCGACAGATGGTCTAAGTTTTAAAAAGCAAGCTAACCTTTGCCTCCTCATCTAGGTCTCTGGCGTGAGTTGGGTTGACATAGTATCAGACCGTCTTGGGCTGTGGCGCTGGGGCATCTGTTTCTTCTTCTACTTCAGCTTCAGTGTCATTACATCCCGACTCAGATTCACTGTCAGACTCAATCACAACAACAGGTTCTGACTGCGGGACAACCTCTTTAATCTGAGGAACGGCAGCCATGAATACAAGTTGAATGGCATCTACGAATCCAGGCAATGCAATACTGGATTGGGAGAGTAAGATTTCGTCTTTCTTCTTGATTCCAGTTACCAGCATCTCAAATGTTACTCTCCCCCAGGGATAAGCAAGAAACTCACTGAAGTCACGAATCAATTCAACGTGCTCTGGGATAATACGGGGGAGGTGAGATGTCGGAAGTAAAAAGCATGACGTGAATGCAAGACATGCATACTTCAGCCGCATCTCGCGGTCTTTAACCTTCTTCTTTTTCAGCATTTCTATCGCTGCATCAACTGGACAGAACTTGAGAGACCCAAAGAGTTCACCCCAATATAGCTTCTCTGTAATAGGATTCTTCTTCCTTTTGATGTTCTTTTTGATAATCTTGTTGCAATTAAGCCCAGTTACATGAGCAAACTCTTGAAGAGACATCCTAATAGGTTTACCAGCGAA
This sequence comes from Brassica oleracea var. oleracea, assembly GCF_000695525.1. Classification (NCBI taxonomy): domain Eukaryota; kingdom Viridiplantae; phylum Streptophyta; class Magnoliopsida; order Brassicales; family Brassicaceae; genus Brassica; species Brassica oleracea. The sequence goes on from NC_027754.1 coordinate 46,632,242, forward strand.
CAAGAACCAGATCTCGTATTTTTTCTTCACCCAGAGCATACGCACAATGACGAACTGACCAAAGGTACCTGAAAACGAAGGGTTTTCTGCTTGCGAAATGATCTTCCCAAAGGTTGTATTCCGCATAAACTCGACTTCATCAGGTTCCAAGACTTCAATTATGGAATCAATTCTCTTGGGTTTGTGGTAGGTGTTCACTCTCTCTCCAGCAGGTTTTTCACCAGCGGCAAACATGCGTTCTGGAATCTGTATCTCTTCCATTTCGTCTGTTGGGAACTTCTGAGATTTTTGGAGACTTTTGGAGAGAAAAATAGTTTTGTAACTACTTCAAGAATGAGAACTGATAACGGTGACTAGAAGGTGGAGACTTTACAATCGTCCTATTAAACTGACAAAAGAAGTAATTCAAGGCTCTTCAATTGCCCCCAGTGTCATTTGGGAAGATCTTGGTAGTACAAGTGATGTCGTGTGATAGGTCTCGCCCTATACTAGTGTCTGACATCAATTTTGCCAGCTGCGTGTGCTATGGTATTAGGCGCTGTAGGGGTCTTTCGGTATATAAAAAAAAGGTACAGTAATGTAAAAGGTGAAATGGTAGTTCTCTAATTTCAGCGATTTCCGTGTGTATAGCGCCTAATTTCTCTAAAATCAATGCCAAGTTTTATTTTGTTTTTGTATAGAACATTGATTATCTATATGCAAAAGAAATATCTTTGAAAAAATAATACAGTATAAATATAGATAGGCTTCTCCGAACCTGAGGAAAAAAAAAACACTACATTCTTTGACCATCAGGTCCATCACAGTACATGCATAAACGCCAAACCAATGTTCTTCGCAGAGAAACTACAATAAAAATACAAAAGCTGGTTTCTGATCGAGATGTGATTACAATCTCTGATCATGTTTGTGTTTGCTTTGTTTATTCAATGGCAAGCTGCTAAGGTCAAATTGAGCTATGTTACGCAATGAAAGAAAAATAGCTTAGTTGGATAGCTTTGGAACGTGTCTCATCATGCTGCTGGGGTTGGCTGAGCTGAAGATGGACATGTTCGCTCGAGTTACCTCCCATGTCTAGACCATTTGTGAGAAGAGAAGTTTTGTCTGCGCTTTTCACACTCTCAACCTCTGAAACCTGCAAGTAGTAGCCAGTTTACATATTATCCTCAATTTAGAAGAAATAATAAGCATGTTGCAGCGTTTTCAGAGATGATTCCGCCTCCCCAAATCGAAGATACCTTCTTATGTAACTCCATGTTCTGCTGGTGCATTACGTTTACTTTCTTGTGGAGCTCTAAATTCTCTTGGTGCACGAGATTACCCTGCAATAAAAAATATAAGAATTAGCAATTTGTAGGAATCAAATAATGTGGAAATGCCTAATCAGAGTCCCACCTCTCGGTTGAGTTCTTTTATTTCTTCGACTAACATTTGCTCCTACAAACGTCAATAAAAGAAAAGAGTAGATAAAGAGTACAGCCATTAAGTACATGAAAAGGTTGACTTATTTACCACAACATCAAATACCTTTTTCATTCGTACGTCGCCAAGGCTCATCTCAAGCTGATTCTCCAGTTTCTGAAGATCTTCCACACTTAGTCCAGAGAGCTCTTCACCCATCATTTGCCTATCAATTACAAGCTCTTTCCCATCACTTTTGAATATGCAAACTTTTCTAGAGTAATTATATACCTTTCCTAATTCATCCAAACAAAAAGAAAAGAGATAGGGAAAGTGGAAGTGTTTGGTTATTCACTTCTTGTCGATGGTCTACAACTCTAGATGTGTGGAGATATAACTCACGAGTTTGCGGAGATAACAATGGTGATTTTGGAGAAGATATCCAGCATCATTGTAAAGTCCTTAAGAGGTGGTAAAACAGTTTGCTATTTTATTTTTAATATCCACAATTCCTATTGAAAAAATGCAAATGCTAGAATAGTTTTGATTTTCCGCAAAATCTTATAGCCTTACATTTTTAGTACATCATGTCATGTAGTATTTGACGAACTCAGAGGATGCAAAAACATACCGGTGGTTTTCTTGCAAGTTATGTAGCTGTCGCTTCAGAATCGCAGCCTCATTTTGCCAAAACTATAATATAGCAGAATTATTTTCAGGTGACGGAAACTGAGAAAACAAGTTTTTTACGGAATTAACACTTATCAAGTCTAGAATGGATTCTTGAAAAAGATAATGCAATATAATGTATGTAATCTTATGTTCAGGTGCATCTTGAGAGGAGTCAAAAGTTGAAATAGGCTAACGAAGCTGTAGCAAACTAACATTATAAAAAGCACCAAGTAAGTAACTATCTCTTTGTTTTACTATGTTACTTGTTTGGTCTATTCGTAATTCATTTAGAGTATTAACTGCATCAAGTATTCGTTGAAATTCATAGAGAGGACTAATAAACATTGAACCAAAAGAGGAATACCTTGATTTCTGAAGCTGGGTTCATTTCCGAATTGGTGTCACATTTGGCATCTCTGTATCTCTCTATTACCGACTTCATGCTGCCAAAAAAAGAAGAAGGTTAAGTTGTATATCTGCAGGAGTGAGTTTGGCAGGTAAGGTAACTCGAGCAACATCAACTGCATCATTTCTCCTTACATATCTTCGGTGACAAAACTTTTACTTAAACTACCCTAAGCCAATTTTACCAACGTGGAAATTAATTCTCTGTACCAAAAATACAGATTCTCCATACTCTAAACATAACATGATGTTGCATGAAGCTTAAGTAGAGAATGAAAGAAACAAGACCAAACTTATGTACAAGTGGCCAACTCAAATCACCAAACCAGAGTTCAGTTATTATTGTTGTCAGCTGGCAAGTATGAACTAGTGAAACATAAATGTGTAGGACCCTTTAGAACCATTGCCTCTTCTATTTAAATCTCATGGAACCATCAACTCTTCTGGATCTACATTTATTTCTGACAATCTTTTTAGTTTTTACTCTATACTCTATAGTTTATTTTCTTTTTACTTCAGTGAACTCCTTCTAAAGTAGAAAATCAGAAGGGATTTGATGATTGATATGTATAATGTCTTTTTCCAAAAAGAAAGAATATACTTTTATATATAACTAAACAATGACCAAGTTGAGCATTTAAATGGAATGGTTTCTTTCCAATATTGGATAAATTATATAGGAAAAAGATAGATTATGGATGACCACGAAAGCAAAAATGATTCCCCCACTAGTGTATTAATATATTAACCATAAAAATAATGCAGCTCATTTTAGGTACATCAAACCCACCAACTAGTTGCCAATAAAGAAAAAAAGTAAATAGTGAAAGAGAGACGACTCTTTTTCTAAGAACCAAACCAAAGAAGAGTTTAGAGTTTCTTCTGCCCTTCTAACCACTTTCTACCCCTTTTTCCATGCGAATATAGTTTATACTAAATTTAGTAAGGTTTTGAGAGAACACTACAAGTCCACCTTATGATCTATACACTCCACACAAATCTCTATCATTCTAGTCCTATCCAATTTACTTTTGTCCTGTCCTGCATCGAAACATACATAATATACAAACCATAAATCAAAATCTCATATTACGTTACAGAACTCATATATTCTATGACTCTTAAACACAACCGTACTGGCCTTGTTTTCTTTTTCAACTCTCATATATGTAGATAGTCAACCAATCAAGTGATGTAAGAATTTCAGCCATTGCCATAAGACTAAGATGGTGTTTATGTCAATCTTCAGTGAATTGAATTTGCAGAAAACAAAAATCGAATTAAAAAACTGGAGATTTAGGATTGGTTTGTGGTCAACAAAACCGTCGGTGGATCATGGATGGAGTAATCAATAACATCAAAAAGTCAACCAAAGAGATAACAAGTGATACCTGGAGCTGGAGAAATCGTAGAGCCTGCCAGTGCTGGAGAAGATGATAACACCAACCTCAGCATCGCAGAGAATCGCAAGCTCCTTGGCTTTCTTCAACAAGCCGTTCCTTCTCTTGGAGAAAGTCACCTGACGACTCGTCGAGTTATCGATCCTCTTAATCGCGATCTTTCCCCTTCCCATTTTCTCACCGCTTTTTAAATCCAATCCATCACATCATTCACACAAAACATCGTCAACTCCGCGCAAACCCAGGCTGAGATAAATTCAAAATCGAAAATATATAATCATTACCTTCTTCAAAGAATCTAACTGGAGAAAAACAGATCGCGCTAGATCTGCTCGAGAAGAAAATCAATGTGGGTTTTGTGATCGAAATTCGAAATAGAAAGAAAGAGACAGAGCAGAGAGCTGAGAAGAGCCCACAAAAGGAAAGAACATATGGCTAGTTTGGGAATTTAGGGCAAAAGGCTTCTTACTATTTTAAACATAGATCGCTTGTCGTATCTTGACACTTGCCATCTTTTGAGTGGCTTCTTTTGACCTGTTTCCTTTTTTTTATTACCATAAAAATTCATACTCCCTTGTTCTTTAATGATAGACTTTTTTTTTTTTTTTTTTTCAGAAAGATGTATTTTTGTGTTTTCTATAAAAAATTATAAATTTCAAAAAAATTAATTGAGTTTATTGAATTATTATTGGTTAAAAATTACTGAAAACTGAAAATTATAGAAAACATACATTTATTATAGCAATTCAACGTGTTTAATTAATATGCGTGAAAATGCGAAAAAAATCCACGCTTAACTGAGGGAATATTATACATTGTCTTATCGTACGGCATTGCCGCATTATTAAAGTACACTTCTTGTTTGTTTTATTAAAGAAGAAAATAAAATACTTGAATCAGTGTATACGCTACGAACAAATAAAAAAGAGAACCCCCAATAATTTTGTGAAACCCAAAGTGGAATTATTTTTTTCAAAATAATTATAATTTCTGAAACCTAGAATCCCGACAGAGAAGAAAAGCACCCAAATTCAGACAGAGAATACGGAAGGAGCGGACTCATACGCATCTTAAAGAGTATATACCCTTTCATGTGTATATATAATTTACTAGATGTTTTCCTGCACCATGTGAAGTAAAAATTTTTTTAAATCTAACTTATATTTAAAAATTAAAAATAAAATTTATTAAATGTTATAGATTTTACTATTTTCTTACTAATATTTAATATAGATTTGATATATATTAAATCAATTTGTATAAAACTAACAAAAATAATATAAAATTGTACAATTATCAAAAATTTAGCCTAAACAATATTTATAAAATTTGTAGATATATAAGATACTAATGATCTTACGATTAGATTTTTTTTTTTAATTGTAGAAATTTTTGAAAACTTCGGTAATACAAATTGTATAATTATACAAAAGTAATAATATTTCAAAATTTGAAATGTTATATATGAATATATTTATTTTATAAATGAAGTATGAGCTATTACCATATTTAAAAAAAAGTTTTCCAAAAAAAAATATCAATATTAAATGTATTATATGAATTATTATCATATTCTAATAAGTTTGTCAAAAATATAAATCAATATTAAATAAAATTATCCATGTCATATTTTTCGGAAATCATGTCATCAATTTCAGTAACTATGTCATATTTGTTTTGTGAAATTGATTGTAAAAATGATATGTGGTAAAATCACTTTACAAATATAGTATATGGGATAGAGAAGGGACGAGAGAGGACGAGGGTTAAAATCTAAATCAAAAATTAAAAATGGTTAAAGGCCTGTGAAGTAGAGCAATAATGCCTTAGTTTCGGGCCCGTTCTCCTTTTTTCTTTAAAGACCTGTGGCCCATTTCGTCCCCCATAAATTGGATCACATGCGTTTTAGAGTAAAAGATCGATGTCACCTCCTCTTTTATAATAGTACTTTTTTGGGACTGATCCACCATATTACCTTGTATATATGTTAGCTATAATGATTCTAATCAATGTTCTAAAGCTTAAATGGAGTATAAGTAAATTAGACCTTTTAAATTACATTTTCTTTTAAATTAGAATTATGTATCAGAAACATGGGCGGCAAAGGATTATTTGTCGTACATGGTTTTAACAATTTGCGTCAATCTTGTATAAATTTGCCATTTTAAAAAAAAAATTGTGACATTTGAAGGAAAAGAATTGCAACTTTATATACAATCAGTAAATATCTTACAAATGAATATCGTATTAAAATCATTTTGCAAATTGTGGTAGGTAGTAAAGTTATTTAGTATGTAGTTCTTTTAAAATATCTAATTTGCATCTGAATATTTAGAAATATCAAGATATTCGCCCAGCCACTTGTCGTAAAAATATATAAAAGAGGATGAGGAAGAGGAATCATAGAAACAAGCTAAAAGTGTAATGAATTATCTCTAACTTTAAACCTAAATATTCTTGCCATACTCGCTGGTCTGGTCCAAAAGTTGTCACATAGCACTGCGTGTCTTTATTTACCAACTACGCATTATTGACCTATCTGCACCACCCATTGTGTATTAAAATTTACAATCAACAGCAACGTTCTTGTGGGTGTATTATATAATACATAGAAATTCAACAACGTTGCTGCAATTAGTCCCCACTAACCTAACCACCACTTACTTTGATAAACATGACATCACCAAAGGTCCATATTGTAAATCAAGCAACAAAGAATCACCTTTATGTTCCTCAACAACCGCATGATCAACGGCTTCAATTTTTTTTGTCGTCTAAGTCGTATGTTTAGTTCGCTTTTGCTTTTAGTCACTTTTGAATCGAATAATATTATCATATAGTACTGGCTCCAACCCGAATTAAGTGCTCGAGGCCAGTAACTTAACCCATCAAAGAAGTAGCATATGATTAAAAATGCTCAAACAAAGACGTTTTAAATCCAATATAAGTATATGCTTTCACATGAAAAGCAACGCCAAATCATTTTTATGCTCACAAACAAACATAAAATGTTATCATCGGTTTGTAAAGAAGGACAAAAGATGTTATAATTTCAAGTAACTCAAGCCTCAAGTTTGCTTCCTTCGACATCAACCACGAACCTATAACGCACATCGTTCTTCTCGAGTCTCTCAAACGCAGTGTTCACATAATCCATCTTCACAACTTCGATGATCGAACTCAAACCCTTCTCCTTACAGAACTCAAGCATCTCCTCTGTTTCCTTCATGCTCCCAATGAAGCTCCCCGTTATCACTTTCCTCCCTAGTTAAAATAATCATCATAACCCAAATTAATAAACCTCAAAACTTATAACCGTTTATTATATATTATTCAATTCTTGTTTTTATAATTGACTCACCAAGCATAACCATAGGAGTGAGAAACTGTAATGGATTGCTTATGACTCCCATGAGTATGAGTTTCCCATCAAGCCTAAGCAGAGACAAGTACGGCTCAAGTGCATGATGAACAGGGACCGTGTCGATTATGTAATCCATTGAATCCGCCAATTCGTTCATCTTCGATTGGTCGGATCCGATCACGTAATCATCTGCTCCAAGATCTTTCAAAGCTTCTTCTTTCTTCTTGTTTGATGAGCTTATGACAGTCACGTGGTGACCCATTGCTTTGGCTATTTTCACACCCATGTGACCAACTCCACCTAGCCCTAGTATGCCTCCTCTTAGGCCTGGTCGCTTCAGACCGAAGTGAGCCAGTGGACTGTACACTGTCACACCGGCGCACAGTAGTGGTGCCGCCTGCTCAACAGCCATTCCTTCTGGAATCTTCACCACAAACCTGACCACAAAATTGACCCTTTAGCGATATGTACCCTAACTTGTTCCACAAGAACCTAAAGATCCGGTTTGAAAGGTCGATTGTTAGTTTAAAATATTCAAATTCATATGCACATAGCATTTCGATTATATATAATAATTTAATATTGATGTCATTCCTCTTTTGTATTTCTAACGAAATTTTTCTTAATGATTTTTAATATCTATATTAGTTTTATAGTAGTTTGCATATTAAAATCAGTAGTTGAACAAAACGAAGATCGTTAGTTGAACAAGACCAAGATTATCATAGTTTAAAACACATGACATTTTCAGCTAAACATTTTGTAACTAGTCAAATTACTATGATCTTTCCAGTAAAACCTAGACTAAATAAAGATCATTAGTTATATAGTATAGAAAGCCATAACGTTAGGAAAGAAAATAACAAGCTTACTTTTGGTGAACGACGGTGGCTCTAGCGAAACCGCCTTGTGTAGGTTGACCATCGATGTAAACATCGTTGTAGCTCCAGATCTTCTTGGGACAATACTGTTCCAGATCTCTCTCGCAGGGGCTACAACCTCCGCAGCATCCAACGAGACAACCAACTCCAACTATATCACCTGCGGTGAACTTGCTCACATCTGATCCCACCTCCACAACTTCCCCAACAACCTCGTGCCTAAAGAACATGATCAACTCAATTTTCAGATTCATTCTAGGTTTTCTTGGCTATAAGGAGATCAAGAAAGAAGAGTTACCCAGGAACCATGGGGTAGTTTGACATGCCAAGATCGTTTTTGGTTTGATGAAGATCTGTGTGGCAGATTCCACAGCATATGATTCTTATGTGAACATCCTCTGGTCCTGTCTCTCTGTAAGCATATACGATCAGATTCAAACCAAGAAAGATTCATATCATAGATCGAAAGGAGAGAAAAATGAACCTGAGAGTGTAAGTGTAAGGAGAGAGTAACCCAGATGGGTCTCTCGCAGCCCAGCCTGTTGTTTTCCTCTCTACCTCCATTTTCCCCATTCTTGATTTCTTTCTCTGTTTGTAATGCTTTCTTGCTTTTCTTTGCACCCTGTTGCCGATTATGCGTGTGTGTTACTATTATATATAGAGAAAGTTGGAAACCAAAAGCGTGCGTATGTATGTGTGGTAAAATAACTGGTTCTTGTACATAGCGTACAATTGTGGGTAGTTTTAGTGTGAATTTGTGTGTTTTTGACAAAATTAGTCAAAGCTTTTAATTCTTTGGTCGTTGAAATAAGGTAACTTCTAGAAAATATTTTCTTTCTTATATATGCGGCTCTCATTTATTAAAAATTATGTGAAATAATGTGAATTTTTTCGACGTTCTTAATTTGATCTTTCAGTTTATGATAATCATTTTCAAATATAAAATTAAATGAGAAAGAAAGAATGAATATTTAGCAAAAAAGAAGAAGAATAAATATCACTTTTAAACCAATGACAAATAAAAAAGAATTTTGTAAGCTTTAAAAGGAAGAAAATCTCCTTTATGATGTGGACTCGTCAGCTATAGGGTCCACGGGGGTTGGTGAACCAACATTTGTGGGGTCTAGTCTTTGTGTTATCCGGCCACGTGTTGATTTTTAGCCGATGATATGCAACTATAGTTTCGCCGGCTCAGATCAACTGTAAATACTTCCTAGTTCTCATTCTCATGCAAATTTCTTAATTTTGACGGCCTGATCAACTATATGTTTTATGAACATATATTATACCAACCGGATTAGAAAACACCATCTAGATGTAGTTAATAATTGGCTACATGTGACACCATAATTAACCAATAAAGGGTAAAGAACACATTAATTCTCAAATTGAAAAAAAAAAAAAAATCTCAAATTGAGTGAAAATACGGCTAGACGAAAATTGGATCATTTGTTGGGACATAATTATTTAACAATGGTTGATCGCTTATTATTATAAGTAGGGCAATAAAGTATGCAAGAAAATAAGATATAAAAGGGTGAACAAAATAGAATCTAAAAGTTTATTGGAAACGGTCACAATAAAGATTATGTTTTTTTTTTTTGAACTTTGCAATAAAGATTATGTTTATGTATTACGGTCAACAATTACAGTTAAAAATTGATAGATCGTTTTAGACCATAGAATTCATCATCCTTTTTTGATCAGAGGTTCTTGAATACCACAATTTCGGAACGGGTTGGCACTTGTGGAGACCACTGGCCACACCAACAAAGAAAAAAATGTCAGATATCCAGAAGATAAATAGCAACCCACTATATCCTAAAACGAATTTTCAGCATAAATATTACGTCATCGCCTACGATATTTTCTTCCTTTTAACGATGTACAATGACTGCTCATTATATCTACTGATTATGATCATTCTGAAGCAAATTTTGAATCCTTAAGATATAGTCACGTCTTTGAACTCTGAAACAAGAAACATCCATGTGCCAGTGTGGTTCCGTTTCCTGCACAATAAGACATCAGTCCTTATATATAAAAACCAATATTTGATAATTTAATGGAATAACTGCAATAAGATTTCTTGCATCACAAGTACTCAACTCCTCCCTTGGGTTCTAGAGTGCTAATATCACTCAATGTAGATGTGACTGCATCTATTATTAGCTACATCTATTTCCATATATATTCCCGGCATGTTCTTTAGCTAGTGTTCAACTAGAGGTTTAACCGACATGAACAGAGGGTTTCTCTTACTAGTTTGGCATCGTCTCTTGTTCTCCCAAATGATGACGTTACATTCTGACATCACTCGATCTCTATCCAGCTATTGTAATATGTAGCGAAGCTCTTCACTTGGAAGGCAAGCTAGAAACGTAAAAAGTGGAAAGAGATAAGGGTAAAACTGGAATTCTGCTTGACGAGCTTGCTTCTCCGATCGCTCTCGCCTCACTAAATAGTCAACTACTTCCACTGTCCTTGATTAATTATTGGTTGATTTGGTTCCCTCTTGTAAAAAAACTGTTATGGATTATGCCATTGTGGATAGCCTCTTCTCATTTTAATTTTACTTAATTAAAAATCTCTGATAAAACAGACGAGGAGAACCATTCTTTTTTTTCCCTTTCCTTCGCTTTTTGATATTGAAAGAGGAGAACCACCCTCGTTTGAATTTTATCTGTTTTCTTTCTTTTGTTCCAGCAGGTTAGTGTTGTTCCTTGTTTGCTTTAACTAAGAACTCAAATATTTCACCTTACTCGACACATTTCTTGACTATTTTTTTTACATGTGAATCGGATCTTTACTTTCTTTCTTCTGATTTGATCTCACTCAACTTTTTTGTTTGTTTTTCCTTTATCTGTTGAATTTGAAGGATATTGAAAATGGACATCCTGAACCACATCTTCCATGGATCAGGTGGGTCATACCCTTGACTTTGCTTATACGTATTTCCAATCTATCTTGTGATAAAAACAAAATCAACCCAACTTATAAAATTCAGTTTGTAGCAGATTATAAGTTACGGTCCCTTATATAATGCATGTAATTTTGACCTTGCAGGTCAAGACAAGGGTTTCTCCATCGGAGGTGTACATGACAAGTAAACTCTCAAGGCAATGTAATACAAGTACCTCACGCCTAAGAGAACCGTTGCTGAATGCAGTAAGAGTTCTATTTATTTTTTCTTCCCTTCTCTCACCTCAAATCAAATAGTGTTGTCAAAGTTGTGTTGATTGACTCAGATGATAAACTAATAAGGTTATGTCTACTTAAAAAAAGAGTGCCTTCGTCTGTTTTGTTGTCGTTTACGTTAGTTTACAAACAATTACGACGATCGATAAGACATGCAACATATTATAATACTATTCCCTTGTCACAAATGACGAAAAAACATTAAAATATATAGTCAATGCAAAATTTTGATTCGTATAGTGATTAATAGCTAGTGATAATCAAGTTATAACAAACAAACTTCAACATTAACCTAAAAACAAGGGTGAAATATATTAATAAGGCTTTTTAATCTTGGTGTGTTGAAGGAAAACTCAAAACAAATGGAGCAAGAAACTGAAAAAGTGGACAAGGAGATTACAACAGTTTCGCCTGCGGCTCAACATGTGGTCGGAGACGACAGTGACATGCAGAGTGTAAAGGAAGAGGTGAAGAAGCAGTGTTGGCTCTCTGCTCCACTCATCGGCGTGAGCCTCCTCCAATACTCTCTCCAAGTCATCTCCGTCATGTTCGTTGGCCATCTCGGCTCACTTCCTCTCTCAGCTGCCTCCATCGCCACCTCCTTCGCCTCAGTCACCGGCTTCACTTTCCTGGTCCGTTTCTCTCTGAGTCCAAGAGTTTAATTTAATCTTTACACTTGTTTCTGACTCGATTTTTCCAAACAGATGGGCACAGCTAGTGCGTTGGAAACACTTTGTGGCCAATCTTACGGAGCTAAGATGTATGAAAAGCTAGGCATCTACATGCAGAGAGCCATGTTTGTTCTCCTCATACTCTCTATCCCTCTCTCCATCGTTTGGACTTACACTGAGAACATCCTTGTCTTCGTCCACCAAGACAAATCCATCGCCAACCTTGCAGGCTCATACGCTCAATACATGATCCCAAGCATCTTCGCGTACGCGCTTCTTCAATGCCTAAACAGGTTCTTGCAAACGCAAAACAATGTGTTCCCTGTATTTGTGTGCTCAGGAATCACTACTTGTCTTCACGTGCTTCTCTGTTGGGTCTTGGTCTTGAAGTCTGGTCTAGGACACAAGGGGGCTGCTCTTGCTATCTCGGTTTCGTATTGGCTTAACGTCGTTCTTCTCTCATGTTACGTCAAGTTCTCAAGTTCTTGCTCGCAAACGTGGACTGGTTTCTCCATAGAGGCTCTTAGCCAGATCCCTGCTTTTATGAAGCTTGGTTTTCCTTCCGCGGTTATGGTCTGGTACATTGTCTTTGCTCCAATTATATTTTAGATCCATGTTGGTTATATCTTGTTTATAGTGTCATGACTATGTGGTGTAAACATGGTTGATAGCTTAGAGCTATGGTCGTTCGAGCTTCTGGTTCTCTTGTCAGGTCTACTTCCTAATCCAGTTTTAGAAACTTCAACTCTTTCAATCTGGTAAGACTTGTTACATTCTTTCTTTGTCATTTTTGATATAAAGTTGTTGTTTCTAATGATTTCTACAAAATTTCCAGCCTTAATACGTCACTAACGCTCTGGATGATACCGGTTGGCCTTGGTGGCACTGCAAGGTAAGTACACAAATAACCAGGAAATTAACGTATAAACTCAGTATTGTTAATAACATTATTTTTGCTCGGTCACTAGCACGAGGATCTCGAATGAGTTAGGAGCAGGGAATCCAAAAGGGGCAAAGCTAGCTGTACGTGTTGTTGTAGCTATAGTAATCGTTGAGGGTATTATGATGGGATCAATTTTGTTAGGTGTAAGTAATAAATTGGGATATGCTTTCAGCAGCGATCCTAAAGTCATCAATTATGTAGCATCAATGATACCAATTGTAGCCGCAGGCAACTTCTTGGACGGATTCCAATGCGTTCTGTCAGGTTCTTCCATCAATAAAACTAAAAGATAAGTTTGTGAGTGTAAGAACTATTTGTATGATGAAACCAAATCTAGTTGTACGTTTTAATTTTGATCGTAGGAGTTGCTAGAGGGTGTGGATGGCAGAAGATTGGAGCTTGTGTGAATCTCGGCTCATATTATCTAGTTGGAGTTCCCTTGGGGTTATTACTAGGTTTCCATTTACATCTCGGTGGTCGGGTAAGATTAAAGAAGAAAACTCAGGAAATTTTTAGTTACAGCAAGTGGCGGTTCTAGAAAACTATTAGAATGTGATTTTTAGTAGGGAAATAAATCAAGTTTGGATATATTATAAAGAATTTGAAAATATCTGGGGGCAAGTGCCACACCTCCTTGGCTCACCTACATCCACCACTGACACTGGTTACAATATCATGATATCAGAATAGAGCTGCATAGTGTAATATATTAATATCACTTGTGAATTTATTTTAAGGGGCTATGGCTGGGAATTGTAACGGCTTTAGTTGTTCAAGTGATGTCTCTTTCCATCATCACATTAGTTACAAACTGGGATCAAGAGGTACTTAGAAATCTGCTGTGTTATCTAGTTTTGGTTCTGGAATCTCTTTTTTTTTTTACGAAATTAATGTTTTTGTTATTTTAAAAGGCCATGAAAGCTAAAGACAGAGTCGGATCTTCGGGTAATGAGTTTAGAGAAGCTGAAGCATCAATCAAATAGTTATGGCTCAGAAAATGATTCGATAGGTGAGGTTGAAGCTTCCACTGCTTTGGTAATGTAGTTTTCATGGTTGAAACTTATACCGAGTAGAGTAAGTTGTTGGCAACAATTGAACCTGCATTTTTAAATATACCTGTTAATGGTAAAATAAATAAATATTAGCATGAAAACAGTAATATGGAGTGCAATGATTCATATGATATAATCTGGTTGGGATTTGTATCATTTATTCACAACAATTTGGATTATATTTTTTCATCTTTAGTAAAATCACTGCAATTGCAAATTATACAGATTAATTGAAAAATACTTACAGTTCTTTTAATCGTACTGTAATAAAAATATACATGTAACTGTTGGAGTCTAATGATCCAAAAGCGTCGGTGATGGAGTCATGGGACTGGGTCGACAGCTCCTATACGATTAGGTCCAACTCTTTATAAGGTTGGTGGTGAGGTCATTTACCTGTCTCCAATCTACATTTTATTTTGTAATATTTGAGAAAACTGAAAGTTTTCCGACTATGGTTTGACAAAAGCTTATCCATTGTTTGTACAATACATAAACAAATGATCAGAGACCTCTTCTATATACAAATTATTTTTGGTTTTAACAAAAATGATGTATCCAGTAAAAATGGAGATAACACACAAAAAACTCCATATACCAAAAGAAGAAAAAGAAATGAAGTTTTATTGACTTGACTAAAATAGATATGGTACGCACGTCTATCTATTCGTACTCAAGGCTCTGTCTCATTCTCACCTGCTTGGTTTCATGGCTTGACCCTGTCTGCATCCTTTATTCCTCGACATGAGACCCATATGCAACCCCACCGTGATGTGTCATGTCAATTCGACCTTCTTCTTCGTCCACTTATATTCTAAGAAGATCCATCTTACATAACCACAAAACAAAGATCCCATTTTGAGGATTTGTTGGCTAAATTTAAGTACTTAAACATAATTAAGATGTATCTAACTATCTATGTAGAGTGTAGACGTCTGTTTAGATTGCCTAAATACATTGATTTAAGGAGTGGCACAGAAAATAGCTAATCCTAGTGAATGTTCCCAACTACGCTCTAATTAAGTCTACTCCAAACATTCAATTAGCTATCATCGAATTTTCAACTATTCTGAAATGAGTGCATTAACTCTATCAACTGTTACGTTATGGAAAACTAGGTGGAACTCCAGATATGGGGTAGTTTTTATAGATAAAATTGATTCGGATTTAGGATACACAAACATCCATAATTCTCAAATAGCTTTTAACCTTGACTTGCTTTTTGTGACAGGCTATCAATCATCATTGAAGAGTTCTTACTAAGTTCAGTAATTTAAAAATAAAAATAATAAAAATCAAGACATAAAAAGGGAAGAGTCTAAAAAATTACAGATTAAAATTCCAGTGGATTCCTAAACGATAATGATGCTCTCACACGTCGCACTCTCAACTCCCAATTCTTTATCAAACATAAATTCTACGGTTTAATTTCTTTAGTGGTGAAACAACAAGTAAAAGTTGTTATGCCCAACCATGTTTTTCTACGTTGAGATCTGTGCGCACCATCCTTCCGCTTTAAATTGGGAGTGCAAATTATCTGAATACAAGTGTCCTGCGCCCATATGTGGACTTGTATCTACTCCATTGCTGCCTTCAAATTTAATATTTTTACACAATTGGAGTATATATAGACAAAATAGCATTTAATGTCTTTGCTGAGAAAACCCCTTTCCTTGAATTCTTTTGTTTCTCTATTTATAAAAATATACCAAAACTGATAGATTGTTCTAAAGTTATGAGATTTCACTACAACAAAAAAAAGTAACAGTAAAAAAGACAAACTGTTAAAGGATAAAACTATTGTTACCTGACAATGTCTTAGGTTTTTCTGAATTCTGAAACAAGAAGATGCTTGTTTTACGGACATGCGGCAAAAGATAGGTAGTTTTTTTTTTGAAACACACTTATATTAATTAAAAGAGCACAGTTAGTTGGGAGGATTAAACACTCCTACAACCACCACCGAATCGGTTACAGCCAAAGCAGCGTTAGCAAGTTTGTCTGCTTGGATATTAAACTCACGAGGAATCCAAGTGAAAGAAACAAAATCAAACACAGAGATAAGGGAGAGGATATCCGACACCACTCCATAGAGTTCAGGTATGCAGTCCCCTGAGTTAACCGCTTTAATCAGCTGCAAGGAATCAGATTCAAAACGTATCGCCTTCAAGTTGTCGCAAATGCCCATCTTCACTGCTTCAAGTAGAGCCAAACCCTCTGCCATGATCGTCGAAGCTACAAAAGGAATGCAGGAGCTAATGGATCTAGTTCCTGACGGGGATATAAGGAAACATCCCACACCCGCTCTGTTCCTTGACCCTTCCACGTAGCATCAGATCGAATCGTGACCGTGTTAGGAGGTGGGGGATGGTGGATTGGTTCAACCAACCCTCTCGGCGTTGGCTTCAGGTTAGGTTCACTAATCCATTCTCTGGCTAATCCAATCGCTTTTGATAGCGTATCTTCTGCAGAGGCTGAGGTACCTTCAAAAACGTACTTATTGCGCTCCTTCCAAATACTCCATAAGATCCAAGGAGCAAGTGACCCAGCAGAGATCCCCGAAGGGGGTAAGCAAGTAATGGAACAAAGATCCATCCACATCCGCGCTAAATCTAGTAATCCACTGAAATCCGGGGCCGTTGAGAAAGGCGCATTAAGCCACACTTTCCTTACAAAGGCACATTGGAAGAACAGATGAGTAATAGATTCAGCTTCACCACATCGCTTACAGGCTGGATCAACTGGGACATGCCTTTCCACCAGTATTTCTCCCACAGGCAGAGCGCCCTTGAGTAGCTTCCACGCAAACATCTTCACCTTTGGTGCACAGGCCAGTTGCCACACATACTTCTTCCAGTTTACAGCAGCGATGACCGGACCCGCAGGAGTAAAGTCACCATCGTCCACAGCACTATAATATCCAGACTTCACCGAATAATCTCCTGATTTAGTACCCAGCCAAATAATCCTATCTAGAGCCCCAGA
>NC_027754.1:46649248-46685948 GCF_000695525.1 Brassica oleracea var. oleracea
AAAAATGAAGAAGGATGCAAAAATTGTTATCAAATCTTTATTATTCATAATCATTAATTGTCATATATATGTAAATCATATTAGGTAATTCTGTAGCTTTTATTTAAGGAAAGAATACACATTTCTTATATTTTAGGTTAATATAATGTTCTCTAGTGGACATTAAACAAATTATGACATAAAAACCTTGCTTTTGTTGAGCGCTTTACATAACCACAAAACAAAGATCCCATTTTGAGGATTTGTTGGCTAAATTTAAGTACTTAAACATAATTAAGATGTATCTAACTATCTATGTAGAGTGTAGACGTCTGTTTAGATTGCCTAAATACATTGATTTAAGGAGTGGCACAGAAAATAGCTAATCCTAGTGAATGTTCCCAACTACGCTCTAATTAAGTCTACTCCAAACATTCAATTAGCTATCATCGAATTTTCAACTATTCTGAAATGAGTGCATTAACTCTATCAACTGTTACGTTATGGAAAACTAGGTGGAACTCCAGATATGGGGTAGTTTTTATAGATAAAATTGATTCGGATTTAGGATACACAAACATCCATAATTCTCAAATAGCTTTTAACCTTGACTTGCTTTTTGTCACAGGCTATCAATCATCATTGAAGAGTTCTTACTAAGTTCAGTAATTTAAAAATAAAAATAATAAAAATCAAGACATAAAAAGGGAAGAGTCTAAAAAATTACAGATTAAAATTCCAGTGGATTCCTAAACGATAATGATGCTCTCACACGTCGCACTCTCAACTCCCAATTCTTTATCAAACATAAATTCTACGGTTTAATTTCTTTAGTGGTGAAACAACAAGTAAAAGTTGTTATGCCCAACCATGTTTTTCTACGTTGAGATCTGTGCGCACCATCCTTCCGCTTTAAATTGGGAGTGCAAATTATCTGAATACAAGTGTCCTGCGCCCATATGGTAATCTTTGCTATTCTTTGAGAAAACCCCTTTCCTTGAATTCTTTTGTTTCTCTATTTATAAAAATATACCAAAACTGATAGATTGTTCTAAAGTTATGAGATTTCACTACAACAAAAAAAAGTAACAGTAAAAAAGACAAACTGTTAAAGGATAAAACTATTGTTACCTGACAATGTCTTAGGTTTTTCTGAATTCTGAAACAAGAAGATGCTTGTTTTACGGACATGCGGCAAAAGATAGGTAGTTTTTTTTTTGAAACACACTTATATTAATTAAAAGAGCACAGTTAGTTGGGAGGATTAAACACTCCTACAACCACCACCGAATCGGTTACAGCCAAAGCAGCGTTAGCAAGTTTGTCTGCTTGGATATTAAACTCACGAGGAATCCAAGTGAAAGAAACAAAATCAAACACAGAGATAAGGGAGAGGATATCCGACACCACTCCATAGAGTTCAGGTATGCAGTCCCCTGAGTTAACCGCTTTAATCAGCTGCAAGGAATCAGATTCAAAACGTATCGCCTTCAAGTTGTCGCAAATGCCCATCTTCACTGCTTCAAGTAGAGCCAAACCCTCTGCCATGATCGTCGAAGCTACAAAAGGAATGCAGGAGCTAATGGATCTAGTTCCTGACGGGGATATAAGGAAACATCCCACACCCGCTCTGTTCCTTGACCCTTCCACGTAGCATCAGATCGAATCGTGACCGTGTTAGGAGGTGGGGGATGGTGGATTGGTTCAACCAACCCTCTCGGCGTTGGCTTCAGGTTAGGTTCACTAATCCATTCTCTGGCTAATCCAATCGCTTTTGATAGCGTATCTTCTGCAGAGGCTGAGGTACCTTCAAAAACGTACTTATTGCGCTCGTTCCAAATACTCCATAAGATCCAAGGAGCAAGTGACCCAGTAGAGATTCCCGAAGGGGTAAGCAAGTAATGGAACAAAGATCCGTCCACATCCACGCTAAATCTAGTAATCCACTGAAATCTGGGGCCGTTGAGAAAGGCGCATTAAGCCACACTTTCCTTGCAAAGTCAGATTGGAAGAACATATAAGTAATAGATTCAGCTTCACCACATCGCTTACAGGCTGGATCAATTGGGACATGCCTTTCCACCAGTCTTTCTCCCACAGGCAGAGCGCCCTTGAGTAGCTTCCACGCCAACATCTTCACCTTTGGTGCACAGGCCAGTTGCCACACATATTCTTCCAGTTTACAGCAGCGATGACTGGACCCGCAGGAGTAAAGTCACCATCGTCCACAGCACTATAATATCCAGACTTCACCGAATAATCTCCTGATTTAGAACCCAGCCAAATAACCCTATCTAGAGCCCCAGAGGGGCTAGGCTTGATACACCGAATAGTCTCTTCATACATAGGCAGCCATAGTTGGATTTTTGTCGCATCCCATTCGCAGGTCCCCGGAATCATGAGGTCCGAAACCCTTAACTCAACAGTGCTCTCCTGAGGTGGTCCCATTGGGCGTCCCTGTTTGGATAAGCTCAGCCAAGGGTCATCCCAGACCTTGATATCTTGACCATTTCCAACCACCCAGCCCGAATTTTTAAGCAGAAGATCCCGTCCGACAAGAACCCTCCGCCACCCATGAGACATGTTAGAAGTTCTTGTGGCCGTTAGGACATTGTTTTCAGTGCAGTATTTCCCCATAAGAACTTGTCCCATAAGGCAGTCATAATGTTGAACTAGTCTCCAGCTCAACTTAGCAAGGAGGGCAGCATTATACACTTGGAAATCCCGGAAACCAAGCCCACCAAGTGCTTTTGGTTTGGCCATAAAAGACCATGAAACCCACGCCATTTTCCTGGTATATTCATTATTATC
The DNA here is from genome assembly GCF_000695525.1 of Brassica oleracea var. oleracea. NCBI lineage: Eukaryota > Viridiplantae > Streptophyta > Magnoliopsida > Brassicales > Brassicaceae > Brassica > Brassica oleracea. The sequence goes on from NC_027754.1 coordinate 46,652,039, forward strand.
CCACCAGAATCTCATCACCGTGGACTGGATTCTCTTGCATAAAGACACAGGAAGAGCGAAGTGAGACATGGAGTAGGAGGGGGCTGCTGAAAGCACACTTTGCAGCATCACCATCTTACCCGCTGAGGAGAGAAACTTGTTGGACCATCCCCGAGCCTTTTGTTTTATCCTGTCCACAATGGAGGAAAAAATATCGCGTTTCCTCCTACCAAATTGCTCCGGTAAGCCAAGATATTTTCTAGTTCCCTCCTCTTTTTGGATTTGCAATTTTTCCTTGACCATTTCTTTAATCGCTGCCGGGGTACGTCAGGAAATTGTGATGACCAATTTTTTCTTGCTAATAGTTTGGCCAGACGCGCTCTCGCACTTGGTAAGAATGTCAGTAAGTGCGCTGCAGTTCCCTTGAGTGGTTTCAAGGAAGAACATAGTATCATCAGCAAAGAGGAGATGATTAATCCGAGGGCAGCCTCTTGCCACTCTTATCCCTTGCAGAGAACCATCCTCTTGTACTTGGTTACATAATCCCGAGAGAACCTCACTACACATTATGAATATGTTGGGAGAAAGGGGGTCTCCTTGGCAGATTCCCCTACTCGGTACTACCTTCCCATTAACATGCACTCTTACTCGGGTTGGGTTAGAGGTGATATTTGTTGCCTCCCAAGTGCCAAGATCTTCGCCAATACTGCGGATTGTCTCTTCTGATCCTAGGTGGATAGGTAATCCTTGGACTTTTATCCAGAAAGGAATCATTGATGGGAAGTCCGGAGAGATCGTGGATTCCCATCGTTGGAGGATAATCATCCACTTAGCATAGTGGTAAGGTTACTTCTCCAGCACTGTGAGTAAATCAGACTCCAATTCAAACTGGAACTGAAACATTCCCAACCCAAGGTCAGCACCAACAGGAGGAATATCAGTCTTCCAATGGTCACTGAAGAAGGGGATAAGAGACCACACTTTCTGAACCGAGGGGTTGGTTACCCTACCGATAAGCGTGAGAGAATGCTTTTCCTTAAGGGAGTTGAGGTCCGGCGCAGATGCTCTGATTCTCGCCTTTCTCGGAGCCGGTACATGCTCAAGAGCGATGGCCTTGCCTTTCTCAGAGGAGGAAAGGCGGCGCTGCATCTCGTCCTGTTTGAGTTTAGTGTAACGAGGTGAAATCTGTAGCAGTAGACTTCAGCCGCAAGGTTCCAGACGTTTTTTCAGTAGCAGGAAAGGTTCTTGAGAAGAATTGAGGTTTACTGAGCAAGGGATTATCTTATCTTCTGAAGCAGAGTTTTAGATCTAAGTCCAGTAACCACTGGGTAAAACTATCAACCTGATGAGTTTAGAAACAGCCACCGCCGGTAACTCTACCAGAGGAGTAAATCCTACACTTCTCACCGTACAGAGCATCCATGGGAAGATCCATCTTTAATTCTGGTGAAAAAAACTCGTCGGAAGCGGCCCACCGACCCAGGTCAGGGGAGAACCCGGTGGGTTGTTCTTCAAGACTTCCTTTTGTCTGGTGGATATTACTGGAAGCAGAAAGAATTTGAAATAAAACTTTCTACAGCAGAGTACTCAGAGCCCAAACAGGAAAGAAACCCCTCGATAAAAGGGAGAAAATGACATATAGCGAGAAGTCAAAGACCTTAAATAGGTAGTTGTTTATTTACAAGCTTTTACTACCTGAGTGTTGTGTAACCATTCATTTTCTAAAAATTTGAGAAAATACATTTTCTACAGGATATAAGATTCTTTTTTAAAAGATTTTAATAATGAAGATGTAACATATTAAACTGTGATTTTTTTCCATGCAAATATCTTTGCATATACACTCCAAAATTTGACATAGTCAGGATATGTAAAATATCGAAAGTATGATGTGATATGAAAATTTATTGCATATACATTGACTAATCATAGTTGAACGAAGGTAAAGTATATATAAGCTCATATAATAAATGATTTGGGTTGATCTAGTTTTTTTTAACCATGAGGTGTATAGCCTTCAGCTCAAATAATCCACCTAGGTCCGAGACCAGCCGGCGCTAATACCAATAACATGGCGTAAAACATTTCTCCCAACGAAAATCGAAATAGGGGCACAATGGAGCCAAATCCAGTCATTAAACCACTAGCGGCTGATCGAGTTGAGCTAGCTACTATATATTGACATCCCCATGGTTGATATGATCATACGGATTATCCAACTTATCGGATAGGGTTGGCTAACACCATCTTCGCGCATGCATGTGTATATCTGTTGTCAATCGAACACGTTTCATCATTTTTTTTTAATTTTTGGTAGTGAACTGACAATACAAACGGCGTAGTGTCTCCATTCATATTTGTTCTATTAAAAAAAATATATGTGCATCGACAATCCTAACTAGACGAGGAAAGCACCTAACTAAGACGTTGGTACCCAGCTAGGAGACTGCATCGCCGGTTTGTGTACATTAACATGAGATAACATTGGGTTAGTATTTGAGTGTTTCATCTAACTCCATATTTTGCCACTGACTTTATGACTCGTAGATGATCCCCAACAATGCATATGGCCTACAACCTTCAAGATAAATGCACCTCTTGATATTTATTTTTCTCTTATCCTCGTTAAACGTGAAAGTTAATATTCAGTGTGTAGCTAAATAACTCATACTTACCAAATGAGGAAACGCTGAACCTGAAAAACATCCGAGTTACATTTGAAGCGTTAAAATAAAACTTGGAAATGTCGCTATTCGGAGTAAAAACTTTCACGTGCTTGCTTATTTATTACATTCATTGCATGAGAGCTGTCTCTCTAGCTATCTCTCTTCTTCTTACCCCCTCTATCATACTCAATCAAAACCTCTATAAATGTAATACGAGCCAGAACGAACAAATACCACACTAAGAGTTTAAAAACAAAACAGGGGAAACATATCACTAAAAAGTATTCCCCAAGCGTAATAGACGAAGGCATGGGGAGGCTAGTCCGCCAGCAGAACTTTTGATCAAATTGCTTGATAAAAATACGAGGAACAAGCTCACATTGATACAGAGAAAGGGAGATAAAGTAATTGGAAATGGGATGCAATTTTGGTTTTCTACAAGATAGGACTGCAGTGAGAGTTTAGCTACCCAGTAGGAGTGAGAGCTGGCTAACCAGTAGGAGTGAGAGCTGGCTACCTAATAGGAGTGAGAACTAGGTAGAATTGAGAAGGTTTGAAAATGGTGGAGGAGTTAGAAGAAGTTGAAGAAAGAGTTTCTTTTTGTTTAATTCCCAAATGTGTATAGGAAATTAAAAAAAGGACACGCATAGTTGTAACAAGGTTTTTTCTTTTGAATTAAATTTAACATTCAATTCAAAAAAAAAAAAAGTATTCCCCACTGAATAACGTAAAAATGTTTTTCAACTACCTCATGACCCATCGCTTGAAGCTACGTTTCCTCCCATTGTTGGTTGCTATAGCCATGCGAGCTTCTCGTCTTTCCACTCAAGATCTCCACAGCTTTCACCTTTACCTACAGAAAAATTTCACGTCCCTAACCATATTCTCCATCTCTCTGATTCTCGGGTGGACGCTTTACATTATGAACCGACCCAAACCCGTTTACCTAGTTGACTTCAGCTGCTACCTCCCACCGTCTCATCTCAAAGCCAGCGTCAAGAAGATCATGCACCACGTAAGAGTTGTACGTGAATCAGGCAAATGGGGGAAGTCAGACGAGAACGAATACTTGATGGACTTTGTGACCAAGATTCTAGAACGTTCCGGTCTAGGCCAAGAGACCTACGTACCGGAAGGCCTTCATTGCTTGCCGATAGAACAAACGATGGTTGGGTCACGTAAAGAGACTAAAGAAGTTATATTAGGAGCGGTCGATACTCTTTTCCGCAACACTGGGGTTAGCCCTAGTGATATAGGTATCTTGGTGGTGAACTCTAGCACTTTTAATCCAACTCCTTCGTTAGCAACTATCATAGTGAACAAGTATAAACTTAGGGAAAATATAAAGAGCTTTAATCTTGGTGGGATGTGATGTAGTGCTGGCGTCATCGCCATAGATGTCACTAAGAGTTTGTTACAAGTTCATAGAAACACTTATGCTCTTGTCGTCAGCACCGAGAACATCACTCAGAACTTGTACGTTGGTAACAACAAATCAATGTTGGTTACAAACTGTTTGTTCCGGGTAGGTGGGGCTGCGGTTTTACTTTCTAACATCTCTAAAGACCGGAAACGCGCTAAATACAAGTTTGTCCACACGGTGAGGGTCCATACCGGGTCAGATGACCGATCTTATGGATGCGCGACTCAAGAAGAAGATGAAGATGGTTTAGTTGGAGTCACCTTGTCAAAGGATCTACCCATGGTAGCTGCAAGAACCCTAAAGAGATAAATATCGCAACGTTAGGTCCACTGGTTCTTCCCATAAGCGAGAAGCTTCTCTTCTTTGTAACGTTCCTTAGAAAGAAGTTTTTCAACCCCAAGATCAAGCATTACATGCCGGATTTCAAGCCTGCGTTCGAGCATTTCTGTATCCATGCGGGTGGTAGAGCGCTTATAGATGAGCTTGAGAAGAATCTTCATCTCTCTCCGTTACATGTGGAAGCATCAAGAATGACGTTACATAGGTTTGGTAATACATCATCGAGTTCTATTTGGTACGAGTTGGCTTACACGGAAGCTAAAGGAAGGATGAAGAAAGGAGATAGGACTTGGCAGATAGCGTTGGGGTCAGGGTTTAAATGCAATAGTTGTGTTTGGGTGGCTCTTCGTAACGTTAAGGCTTCTGCTAATAATCCTTGGGAAGAATGTCTAAACAAATATCCAGTTGAGATCGATATATGATTCGAGAGTATGTCCGACTCTCTATAAGTTTTTTCTTTACTAATTTTAATGAGGTGATGTTTCTTCTCGTGAACGAATAAGTTTAAATACTTCGTGTGCTTTTATGCAAACAAGTTTTTTTTTTTTTTTAAATCAAATATACACATAGACATAGGGCAAAAATACAAGACTTTATTTTAAATAATCATCAAAAATCTAAAATTCCACAATTTTACGTTTAGGAAAAGTTCTTAAAATTCAATATATATACACATAATTTAATTATTGTATGACATAGGTGATAAATATAATTAGAATCATCAGTATGCAGATACTTGAAAATTTTCATAATTTTTGATAAAATAATAAATAATGTTAAAAGGTTAAAAAATCCATATTAGATCATGAAAAAGACTAATGAATAGCTTTGAATATTACATATGACTAACTTAATTAGTTCAATAAAAACTCAACAACAAGCTCACTTACATTTTATGTTTCCTCCTTTATATATATTGTTAAAACTTGGGATTCATTCAGAGTCAGAATCTGAATTAGCACTCTGCCTTACACTCCTCCTGGCTTGTGTCATAGACTTTACCTTATGAGATGATGATTCACCCTCGTAATGGATAACTTGAGCTCTAGCTAATCTCTCTTCTAGATCCTCCGTGCTGAAATCGTCTCTCCCTCCCAGCTCATTAAACCCAACCTACCAAAATAACATTGAAAACCAATCATATCCTAAAAGACAAAAAAAAAACAAAAGTTGGAGTTGTGTTGTGTGTGATTATACCACATAATCATCAACTTTAGTGTTCTTAATGAGTGCGAGAGTGGGAAGAACCACAATCTTGAGCTTCTCAGCCAAGAACGGACTCTTCTCAGCTTGGATCTTCACAAAACGCGTCTCAATGTGCTGCTTCGCCAATATATGTGCTGGCTTATCCATCACCTGCAGAAAAAAAAAAGTTTATTTTTATATATTAACTAAGCTACTGTCCTAACATAAAAAAAAAAAAAACTAAGCTACTGTCCTAACATAACATTGTGTAGATGCAAGATAGTACCTCTTGAGTCGGATTATCCATTGTGAATATCTGATAGACGTATCCTCGTTTTTTTTTATTGAATTTGAAAAGAGAGATTCAGTTCTAGGAGGGGACGGAGGAGATGAACAAAAACAGAGTTCTGAGGGTTCTTCAACACGACACCGTTTAAAGAAGACCGGTATGCAGAAATCATTTAAATCCGCTGATAACCGGTATCATTAAATTCGGTTCGATTAACCGGTTTAAATATAAAAACAGGAAGAAGAGATAACGCAAAAACCTCTCTCGTCTTCCAACTCCACCACACACACACACAACACCCAAGACGACAATGGCTCTTTCTTCTGCTACCTTCTCTACCTCTCTCCGCGTCGATACGGCGCCGTTCCGAAGCTCGCCGTCTCTCCGTATTTCTCCTCATCCGGCTAACCTGCGTATGGTGCGAGCCGTGACCTCCGCGACAGCGGCGGCGTCCTCGGAGCCGTCTTCAACCACCAAGACGAGGGAGCCACGTGGCATCATGAAGCCTCGCCCGGTGACCCCCGAGATGCAGGACGTTGTAGGCGAGTCGGTGATACCTCGCACACAGGCCCTCAAGCGTATTTGGGCTTACATCAAGGAACACGACCTTCAAGTAAATACTCTCTCTCTTTCTAATTGCTTATTGATTTCAAAAGAGACAGCTTTTAATAATTTGGATGAGGTTTGAAACCTTTTTGGAGCTTAGTAAAAAACCTTCTAACAGCTTATGTTGACTAGGCTCTGTGTTGTCCTCTATGTTGTGATGATACAGTTGACTAGTGACCTCAATTGTTTATTGGGGATAAGATATGTATTATTAATTAAATCCCTTTTTGATTCCTTAGTTAGTTGTCATGTTTGGTTTTGAATCACCTTACTTGACCTGTCTAATGATTATTTTGAGTTCTGTCTAGTAGAAACAAATGTAGATTTTTTCACGTTTTGCTCATGCTCATGTTCGTTGTTTTGGGTTTTAGTAGTGATAACTTTTCAAAATAATGACAACAAGTCTATTCATATTCTATCTTACTTTGTGTTATAACCTTTGGTGGTGACTTAAAAGTGAGTAAATGTTGTTCTTTCTACAGGATCCACAAAACAAGAAGGTTATAATCTGCGACGAGAAGCTGAAGAAGATATTTGATGGCAAAGACCGTGTCGGCTTCTTGGAGATTGCAAAGCTCATCGGCCCTCACTTTCTCTGAATGAAATGAAATGAAATTTGGCTGGAAAAAAAAAGACAATCAATCATTTGCGTATCTTTTGGTGAGCTATCAAGGCAGATTACATATTAGTAAAATGTTAGGGGTTTTAAGAAGTTTTATTCAACCAAGTTTAGTAGTTAAACCTTTGGAGGATATCTATAGTCGGTTATGTGTCTCCTTGCTTCCCATTTGCGGTTACAAATATGCTTCATCTTTTTTTTTTAGGACATGAACAACTCTTTTATGAATCTGTCAGTTGTGTTCTTTACATCGTTTCTCTCGTGTGTTTCTTTAGAAAGTGTATTTTATTGCGGTTGTTTTTGCGGTATAAAAATACATTGAGGCATGGTCATTCTTGTTAACAAGCGTAGAGTTTAAAACTTCGAAAGACACAAGTTCATGAAGTACTGTCCAACAAAGTATGGTAATATCTAATATTCATATTAATTCTAAAAACGTGAGATCATTTCGCAAGGAAAATAAAATTGCTTCGTCTCCAAATCTTGTAATCGTCGTCTCTTCCCTGCCAACAACCGGTCCTCTCAATCAACCTCAGCTCACTGTCCTCTGCTGCCATCTCCCAGTTTCGGTATCTAAACAAACTACATACATGAGGAAACTGTGACAGATAGGGAATAATTGTGATAGATAGGGGAGCTTACAAGTGGCTCACCAAGACTAGAGGAGCTCAATGACTTGCTTTGCCAGCTCCACAAGAAAGGGATTGCACAAGTCCTTAGAGCATCTCCAACAATGCCACCAAATTTGGTGTGGAAATTACACTAAGTTTGGTGTTTTGGTATCAAAAAATTTTGGTCATCTTTAACAATTACACTAAATTTTACACCAAAAATAATATTATATACTATTATTTGATATTTAAATTTTTTAAATTTTATTGTTTGTGATTGATAAATAATTATTTTATCACATTTAGATTATTATTTAGATTATTATTATTTTTAAGTGATAAATAATAATGGTCATTTAATAATTTATTTTGAAAATAAAAATAAAAATAAAAATAAAAGATTTAATATTTTAATTATGTGAAAATAAATTTAAAATATAAATGATACAATATATTTATGTTTAACTACAAATTTGATAGTAATTGAACTATATTATTAAATAAAACATAACAAAATATGTATTTAAATATTTGATGTGATGAATAGTGTTACACCAAATTTGGTAAGATGCTGTTAAATTTAGTGTTTTGTTGAAGATGAAATTACACCAAATTTGGTGTTTTGGTGTTTTGGTGTCTTGTTAGAGATTGACTTTAGTTTCTGTTAGGTTGTTGACTAGACTTATGGGTCTCTTTACATCACAACAATTACATGACTCCGTGCTATTAATGACACTCAGCTTACAGCGCTCAAGATCCAATGTTAAACCAGAAACTGGGATACATGATTTAATTAAACCAAAAATGAATGAAGGTGGTTTGTGCTAATTGATGTACAACTTTGTTGTCAGTTCTCACTATAGTTTTTAATTGATTCTGTGTACATAACAAAACACTAGTAGGTTTCCTTTTCTACTCACTGTTTTATATTTGTATTCCAAATTTATTTTCACAATTCTGTGCTAGTGGGAATAAATATGAATAAAGGTGTATATCGCACAAGAAAAGGTGGCCATGGTGCGATGTTGTCTTTTCATTACATTTATCAGATATATCTAATTCAATATCAACTGAAATGTATGAAATTAATTCCATGCTAGTCCTGTTTTTCAGGGTCATTCTTAATGTTTTTGCCATTAAAATGTGTGTAGTGGTAGAAAAAGAAATGTACATTATGGAATTTTTTTTTTCTTTTTTTGATAATTCAGGGGTTCCCCGCTTCGCGGGTCATTCCCCTGGGTCCGGTCAGACAGCGGTCAACTTCACCCGGGAGGGTTTTACCTGGGCTGGATCGAACCCAGTACCGCTTTGGTGTCCAGAAGAGGCATGGTAGTTTCCGCATGGAGAGGGAATCGAACCCGGATGGTGGTTGCCACTACAGGTCCGTCCTGCCACTTGGACTACATCATCCGGACATTATGGAATTTTTCTGATTATTAGATTGTGTGGTAGAAGATCTAGCTAGTTTACACGGAATCACGGATTCATCCATTAGAAAATTTCATGTAACGCAACTCGGTGACTAAAATTTAAAATAGATCAAAGCTAAAAGCAAGTTAGCAATATTTCAATAAACATCATAACGAATAACGAAGGTTATATAAAAGAGAAATAAGAACGCTCAACGCACCTTTTCTTCACTGAAATTGTTTTGGAGAAAAAGAAACTGGCATTTACCAGTTAAATCAATATGAAGTTATGATCAACCAATACAAATAACGAACAAAAAATCAAATTTGCTTTGAGAAAAAAATTACTGACAAAAAAATATTTTTACAGAACCAAAGAAAGAATTAATCACGTAACTTGTGGAAGCAAGGCAGCGCGTACAAAAGCACGTAACGTAGCGTATCGGTGTGTTCTTTTGGTTTCCTTCCTTCTCTCCCTCCTAACAAGACCATCCGAATTTTCTGGTATTACTAATTACCAATTTACCATTATGTTATCTTTGACGTAATTGTTTTTTTTTAATCACCGACATGAGGATGTTGGAAGTGTACTTAAAAGTAATAAATAAAATTTATCTTTTCTAAAGTTACTAAGAAGGTATAACTTTCACATTACATTTTTTAAGAAAAAAAATATAGTTTTAGGTTTTTCACACTTATAAAAAAAACATATTAGATTTTGGTTAAGAATGTATTATTTTTCCATTATCAACTATTTTTCACAAATTTAACCAATAAAATTTTTATAAACACTATAATGTTTTTTGAAGTTTACAGTTTACAATTAATTTATGCATTGAAAATATAAAACATATATCTTTTCGAAACAATTGTTTTTTAAATATAGATCTTTTTGAAATAGAGAGAGTATAACTTAGCTTTTACTGCCAAAAATGGTAAAAGAAAGTTTACTAGATGAACTCATTTTATAAAATAAAATATAGTAAAAGTGTTATAATGGTATTTTGGTAAAATGTCCGAGAGAGGTAGCTGTCTGATGACTTGTTCACCAAGCTGGTATCGTCAAGTATAAAAAGGGAAGCTGGTGAGGAAACAAATTTGTTGTTTTTAAGACGCTTTGGGCGGAAAGAGATAGAAAAAAGAGAGCTCCAAGGTTTAGTTTCTGCTGCAACACCATTGATTAATTAAGGTAATTAATGCTTAGCTAATGTGTTAATCTCTTTCAATCATTACATCATCAATTCATCACCAATTACCGTAGGAGTAGTACATAGTCATTCAGTCCTTTCTGAAGTTAAATTGGTTAAGATGAAAAAGTTTTAATGGAAAAATTAAGATGAATGAGATATAGACGAATTGAGTATGAAAAATTCTATTTTATATATTGTTTTTGCATAATAGTAGATAGATAAATTTTTATTTGAGCGACATGTTTATGTCATTATTTTCAAATGCTATGATTGTAGAAAAGTTATAGATGATTAATGTTTCATTCTACCATATTTTAGTCCTTACTCAGTTACTCTAACTAGAAAACTTAGCAACATACAGGTTGTAATGCTTTTTAAATTTCACAAAATCATGTGACACAATTAGTTAAAGGATATTTCAGCTGTGGTTACAACATTCAGGCAGCATTGCTTGTGTAGTTTTCATTATAAATTTTTCCAATAATATCGGGGAATAAGAAGATACGAATCTACATTTCAATTTATAGGTTTTAAAAAAAAAAAATTTGTAGAAAAGTGAAAATTTTATCCAAAAATAAAAAATAAAACAAAAATTGTGGAAGCCTCGTTGGACAATCTTCCGGAAACGATATCAGCTACCATTAACCATGTGCAGTTATTTTATCAATTGCTATATTGCTAACAAAAGAACATAACCAAAAAAAGAAGTGAAAATCATTTGAATGCAAATAAAGTAGTATAGAAAGTTATTGGCCGATAGTTTCTTCAAACAAGCATTTTTTTATCTTGTGTGCTTGATTTGTTGGCTTTATCATTGATACTCAACCCATTAGCCATTACATGCATCTTTACTTAAGCATGACCATGGACTATGATTTGAAAATTTGAAGCACCATTCTTTCATTTAATATTTAAATTGTTTAGGATTTAGTAGAGGAGTGTATACTGTACATTGAAATATAATATTTATTAGTATACACATATCTAGCGAGAGACAAACAAGTATGTGGCGGCTACATCTACATGCCCTGGCTGCATTGAAATAAAATATCTATTACAGTAGATTACACCCATCATATAAATCAAGTCAACACAAAATTAAATGCAAGACTTAACGTGTACGTGCTTAATAATGCCCATAACAGTTCCCGTAGGGCCATATATAGTTTAATCATCATAATCCAGATCTTCCTATCGGAAGAACAATTATAGTTAAACTCTATATGCATTATTATATTAGTTAAAACTAACAAGATAATGAGTTAATGATGCATCACATATCTGTTTGTGACCAAAGCATGAACAACTAAATCAGTACGTAACCTTTTGTCAACCATCAGATAATACACCGTACATGATTTACACGTGGTATAATAGAAATTGCGTGATATTTACATTACATGTAAAAGCAAAAGAATGATTGCGTAGGCAAAAAGGCTGCTAAGTAGAGAGAGAGAGTAAACGTTTGCTTCCCGCGTTATACAATGCCCTAATACTCATCATCATCATGCGTGCAAGCTATTTTTCATTTCCTTTAACGATTCTCATTCTTACACTCTTCAAGCTTCTTCTTTCTTCTTTCTTAATTATTTTCTCCATTTTTCCCGGAAAATTCTCTCTGCTGTTGTTCTTTCCTGATAAGCCCGACCAAGTTTATCCTCTTTCTCACTAATCATTTCTCTTACAAAACTTCTTTCAATCTCCCTTTAAAACCTAACCTTTTGTTTCAGTTTACAGATTCTTCAATCTTTGTACGCTCATCTCCATGTTAAAGAACTTCTTTATTCATATTTTCAGATAATTATTTGAGTTCCAGGAAGAAGAAGATGGGAAACCAAACAAGCAAGAAGTCACATGAGACATCGTCTAAGACCACAACGACGAGCATGCACTACACAACGGAGCTGAGATCATACGAGGCTGCTTGTAAAGCAGACACGGAGCTACAGTCTTTCGACACGTGTATGCAGGCACGGACCAGTCACGTGATAAGCACGCTAGCTACGGGTGTTGAGGTTCGAGCGCTCTCGTTCGATTCCCTCAAAGAAGTGACCGAGTGTTTGCTTGAGATGAATCAAGAAGTTGTGAAAGTGATACTGGATTGTAAGAAAGATATATGGAAGAATAATGAATTGTTTGAACTCGTTGAGGACTACTTTGAGAATAGCTTGAAGACTCTTGACTTCTGTGCTGCTTTGGAGAAAGGTTTGAGAAAGGCACGTGATAGTCAGCTTTTGATTCTTGTTGCTCTTCAGCAGTTTGAAGACGAGAGCCTCGTTGAAGGTTCGTTAAACAATTTTTTAATTCATTTTCTTAGGATCTTTAATGGATTTATAAAAATAAACTAAAATCTAATTAAATTATAAAGTACTATTAAAAAAATATTTTGCACATAGTTACTATAAACGTATTATTTGTTTAATTACCAATTCAGTAAATTTAAACCAATAATTATTTAAGAAATTCATTTTTGAAAAGTTTCAATTTTTATGAACATTTCATAAAAAATATTTTTATGAAATGTTTTTTTTTGTTTCTAAAATATCTCTCTGATTATAAAGCAGAGAGTATTTGATTGTCCTTTGTCCTATTATTCTAGTTTTCATTACACATTTGGAACATTGATTTTAGTTGTGGTAATAACTTATCTTTTAATTTGTTGGTTGGCAGGTGGGAATGGATACGAGAAGACACTTGAAGAGCTAAAGAGTTTCAAAGAGGCAGAGTCACCTTTCGACGAAGACTTCTTCAAGATGTTCCAATCTGTTTACAAGCACCAGATGCTGATGCTTGAGAAGCTACAGCATCGCAAGAACAAGCTTGACAAGAAACTCAAGTCCATCCACACATGGAGAAAACTCTCCAGCATCATCTTCGTGGCTACATTCGCCACTGTACTCATTTGCTCAGTCGTGGCTGCGGCCATGGCGGCTCCTCCCGTGGCTGCGGCTCTGGCTGCAGCTACAGCTATACCGCTGGGATCAATGGGGAAATGGGTTGATTCTCTTTGGAAGAACTATGAGAATGCACTCAAAGGACAGAAAGAAGTGATCAGTTCCATGCAGGCAGGGACATTTGTCGCGGTTAAGGATTTGGATAACATCAGGATTCTGATTGAACGGCTGGAGATTGAGATCAAGGGGATGGTGATGTGTGCGGAGTTCGCGGTGGAGCATGAAGCAGTGAGGATTGGGATTGCTGAGATTAAGAAGAAGCTGGAGGTGTTTAAGAAGTGTGTAGAGGAGTTGGGGGTTCAAGCTGATTTGTGTAGCAGAGATATAAGAAGGGCAAGGACTGTGATACTGCAGAGGATCATTAAGCATCCCAACCATGGTAGTAGCAGCACCTGAAAAACACACACAAGCAAACACAAAAGGAACAATCACTTCTTATTCTTCAGCTTTGTGCTGCAAATAATAAAATGTTTGAAAACTCTCTATAAAGAATAGTACAGATTCTTTCTTGAGTTTATTCTCAATGTTTAATAACTAAACTGCTGCATTTCTGTATTCTTTGATGATTGAAAACAATGAAATATAAGTATTTTTTTTTAACGTTTGGACTATTAGTAGGAGTTTATAATATCAGAGTGAGCAAAACATACTAAAGAATACAACTAGATACTAATAGTAGAGTTATTTATTCAGTTCACCAGAGAACTAGACTTTAATTTAACGAGATAGGCCTTTAACTCTGGAACAGTCTAACTAATATCTTAGATCCAATTTTCTCCAAGAAACGTAATCTCTGGTCTTAGTCTTAGCTTAGACAGAGCAACAGGTGTTTTCTTCTTCGCTTCATTCTGAACTTCACTGAAAAAATCATCTCTTTCAGAATCCATGGTAGGAGCAAACGAGACATTGCTCTGTTTTTCTCTGTTTGAAACTAGGGTTCTGTATCTCTCTCAGGATCTGAGAACTCTTGTTTAGTGGATCAGTCTTATTCAAAGACGCCTTTTCATCACGGGAATCGCTTCTGGTAGCACGGGTAACTGAGTATAGATAGCTAAGAAATTTGATCGCTTCCTTATTGAGTCATACATAGAAGACAACAAGATGGTCGTCAAGTGGTGTCCAAGCACTCCTCATTGTGGGAATGCAACTGAAATGAAGCTCAACTCAAATCCTGTGTTTTGTCCAAATGATCTCATAGCAGAAAAAGTTTGCCTATATATCTGATTAATCATTTTATGTTCTTATAGTTTTTATACAAATCTAGTTATGGCTTATTTTTCCTTGTACTAAACTAAATACATAGATCTCTTGTATTTGCCTCTTGATGATGCCTTTGAGATGTAAACTTGCAAGTGAAGAGAGTTATTTATTAGTGGTTAAGAAACGTTTGGCTCAAGTTTTAATACAACTGTTGGATATATATGGGATTAAAAGAGGTCTAATAGAGATTCTAGTTTCCAGTCTTTGATAATAACTTATATGAAAAAACAGGTTTATCAAAGTTTTGAACACCATGAGATTCAAATGATGTATGTATAATGGTACCAACTCACAAAAAAACTTGTTTACGTTAAGTTTGAAGACATAATTAAGATGTTAAACATAAGATACAAATATGTATGAAGAACAAGAGATATATTTGGTAAGTAGAAAGCCAATCGAATATAGATAAGCATAAATAGTTAACAATTAACAATAGTGGAAACATGCCTAAACTCATTTGCCTAATATTATCAAGTGGGTTTATAATAGTCTTTTGATATAAATATATGTTTGAACAAAATTTTGATATTTTTTATGGACATATAAAGTGTTATGGCCTTGTGGGACAAGGACAACAAATGCTTTGACAATATGGTACATTCGTTTAAATATCTTTTAACAAAACAAAAGATATTTTTAGGCAGTAAAGCTATGTGAAATGAGCTATGGAGGAGAATCAGGAGATTTAACTATCTTAGGCTTGCGTGCCTAATATTCCAATGTATCTACAAGACTACAACCTCAAATACATTTTAACAAAGAATGTGTTCATTCAATGTACGTGTATTTAGATATACTCACGAAAAAATCATAGAAGCTTCCTCTAGTAACAACCACGTGTGAAGCACCCCTCCACATATCACATAATGATCACTAGTCTTTTGATATTTCGTTTGTGTATATAAGTGTGCATTAATAAGTTCATTTAATTAAACAATCCCTCAAGATGCTCTAGACCCTTCAATTTCTCGTCAAAATATCTATCCATCTTTGCCAACCAAAATCTACAAACATAAACACACAAATTATCCCTCAACTTTCTTATTCATAGCAACCACAAAACTCTAAAAAAAACCTCCCTATAAACAAAAATAAAAGTTGGAAGAGATTTTATCATTATTCTATAACCTTTTCTTTCTTTTTTAAATCAAAACATAAATTTTACTTTTGCGACAAAGATTTGAAAGAAAGAGATGAGGAACGAAACGGGTGGTACCATGGTCGTTGATCTCCAAGCCGATCCATATACCATTAATCACCATCCCTACGATCTTTGCGACAATGGTCGCAAACCGAGGTCATTGAAAGCTGACCACGAC
This sequence comes from Brassica oleracea var. oleracea, assembly GCF_000695525.1. Classification (NCBI taxonomy): domain Eukaryota; kingdom Viridiplantae; phylum Streptophyta; class Magnoliopsida; order Brassicales; family Brassicaceae; genus Brassica; species Brassica oleracea. The sequence goes on from NC_027754.1 coordinate 46,667,891, forward strand.
GGAATATGCCCTCCTGAAGATCCCAGCATTAATAGTGACACCAACCTAACTCACCAGCGGTTTAGCAGCGTCTCATCATCGATCATGAGCATCGGTCCGAACAGCGGAGAAGGCTCTCCTTGCGTAATGTCTCCTTGGGCCCGTGTGTCGCCACCTTGGCCTGCGGATTTTAATGAAGACAATTCTTTAGAGACCATTGGTCTCATTGGCTCTATTGTACGTGAAGAAGGGTATATATACTCGCTAGCCGCTTCTGGTGACCTTCTCTACACGGGCTCGGACTCTAAGAACGTTAGGGTTTGGAAGAATTTGAAAGACTACGCCGGGTTTAAATCAAGAAGTGGGCTCATTAAGGCTATTGTGATATGTGGAGACCGGGTCTTTACCGGCCACCAAGATGGTAAGATCCGGATTTGGAAAGTTTCTACAAGAAAACCGGGTAAACACAAACGGGTTGGAACGTTGCCAACGTTTAAATCGATGGTCAAGACCACCGTGAACCCTAAGAATATCATGGAGGCACGTCGTAATAAAAACTCCAAGAAAAAGAAGCATAAGGACGCTGTGTCGAGTCTTAGCATGGACGTGGAGGTTGGTTTGTTGTACTCGAGTTCTTGGGATAGGACGATCAAAGTGTGGAGAATCTCGGACTCAAAATGTTTGGAATCGATACAAGCGCATGATGACGCGATAAACTCGGTGATGTTCGGTTTTGATGACTTGGTGTTCACGGGATCTGCGGATGGTACGGTTAAAGTGTGGAAACGTGATATGCAAGGCAAAGGAACTAAGCATGAGTTGGAACAAGTTTTGCTCAAGCAAGAAAACGCGGTAACCGCATTGGCTGTGATACCGAAGTCTTCTATGATATATTCCGGTTCCTCGGACGGTTTGGTGAACTATTGGGAACGTTCGAAAGGTATATTCATCGGTGGAATACTCAAAGGGCACAAGTCCGCCGTGTTATGTCTAACAGTAGCGGGGAACTTGTTATTGAGTGGGGCTGCTGACAAGAACATATGTGTCTGGACGCGGGACCCGTCTGATGGGTCTCATCAATGTGTGTCTGTTTTGACGGGGCACATGGGACCGGTTAAGTGCCTAGCCGTGGAGGAGGAACAAGCTTACCGTAAAGGAGCAAAAGCATCTGCGGATACTGAGGGAGACAGGAAGTGGATTATATATAGTGGAAGTTTGGACAAGTCGGTGAAAGTTTGGCGCGTGTCGGATAGGATGGGGACGTGGAGGGAAGTGGACGAGCCATCAGCAAGCGCGTGGAGTTCATGTGATTTGGGAAAATAAAAAGGAGTGTATTGGAGTATAGTGTGATTATTTACGAAGATGTGTATCACTATCAGTCACGATGACCATCGTCACGACCGGGAAAGAGTGGAAGAAGTGAGTTTCAATATCATGACGTAGTTAACGAAGAAGTCGTTTGGGCTAAGTCAGCTAGTTAGGGGGAGTCAAAGTCTGGTTGATGGTTTTCACGTAATGAGTTTTACTTCCCTTTTTTTTTTTTTTTTGCTCCAAATGAAAATGTTTACAAATGAAATTTTTATACTATTTACCTTTTCCCCAAATTTGTAAAATATATTAAAAATATTGAATGAAACATGTGTGTTGTCTTTGTTTTCTGTATCGTGGTTGCAACTTTATAGTTTGATATTTTTGTGAGACGTGGTTTTATTTTCGTTAGGGTTTATCTTTCTAAGAATATTGTTTCTTGAGAAGCTATATGTTCTTTTTTTTTTGTTTTGGCAACCAGGTCTTGACAACTTAAACATGTTGTAAGAGGCTGTTAGAAAATCTTTCTTTCATCTTTCTTTTCTTTTTGTGCTTTCTTTGTCACCAAGACACAAAGCAAACTAAGTTCATGGCATCATTTGGTATATGCATGTGTGTTCGTGATAATCCGTTTGAAGTTTTGTTGTGCAAAGTGGGTTCTTGTAAAGATATTAATGTCTCGCTAACATGTTAAAATTTAAACATCAATTTTTTTTTCACTAAACCTTTTTAACAAATCTGAATATTTTTAAATTAACATGTAACCAGCTAGGCAGCTATCACCACCAAATTATATCCACCGAAAGTCGTTGGAACTTTATTAATCAGTGAATTTGCAATTACCATTTAGACATAATCATTTGATATATACACAAAATATTAATCACATAAAGTTTATATCATGGCTAAGAAATCAAACTACAACAATTAATGGAAAACAAACCTAATTCATAATTATGAAACTAATAACTTCGTAATCAGTCAATCAATCAATCACTAAACCGAAACACAATTCCACAGCCGAATCATTCACATGTATAAAGATCCGGTTTCCTAAGAACCGCGTAATTCCGGTTATTCGAGATGGTTATTAGAAATGAATACGGTTTAACGAAACTTGCCCTCTCTTTGACCCTTTCAACTCCCAACCCGCGTTGACGACGAGAATTTTCCCGGAAAAATAACATTCAATATCCATTTTCTTTTGGTGCAGAGAAAAGTCTTCATCTTTTGTCGTCTACTACTGAGAGAGAGAGAAGACGATCCAACCATCTGTCTTTCTTCTTTTTGTTCACTCCTGCAACTCCCTTTTCTCCCGTCGCCACTTTCCCGGAAAATCTCATCCTCTTTGCATAAAAATTCAAACTTTGTCCATTTCCTTTAGCTAAAGGAGCTTTTATGTAATCAATTCGATATCTCTCCTCACGCGATTCGCATCTTTCATCTTAATCTCTCTGTGAATTCAATAGTTTCCGGTTTAGGAAAGTTTAGGAATTAGGGGTTTCTTGTGCTAATTTTGGAAAGAAGATGGCTACTATTCTAAGCAAGTTCTCACCTTTACCATTACCAATCCCTAATGATGATGAAGATGAGTTTAGTTATAGTTTCCAGACTGATATCTCATTCGCCGACGAGTACACAGGCCCTAGTATCGCTAATGTGCCACGAGCTAACCCTCTCGAAGTCGATGAGATTCCTACAGCTCATCCCGTTTCTTCCTCTAACTTGTCTAGTGGTCTCTCTTACCCTGTGGTCCAGCCACTCGTTACAGTTACCAAGAAGCCACCTGAAGCTAGTCCTAGTGTTGTTTTGAGGCCGCATCATGTGGTTTCTGGCTCCTCATCATCATCATCACCATCAGAGAGGTTGGATCTAGAAGAAGAAACTAATAGCTCAGTTGATTTATCTGGTGAAGTAATAGAGGATGCATTAGATGATTGTACCAGTGAAGTGAATGCAAACCGTGTGAGATTCGTTAGTGAATGTGACGAAAGCTCTTACATGACCGATGAGGAGAGTGTAGCTGCAGCGCAGCCTAGAGCTGAGAGGAAAGGCAAGAGAGGGTCGTGTTACCGATGCCTGATGGGGAACAGGTTCACTGAGAAGGAACTCTGCATCGTCTGCGACGCCAAGTACTGTTCAAACTGTGTGAGGAGAGCAATGGGTGCGATGCCTGAAGGGAGAAAGTGTGTGACTTGCATTGGTCACAGAGTCTCTGAGTCCAATAGAAAGAGCCTCGGAAAGTGTTCGAGAATGCTGAAGCGGGTGCTCACTGATTCAGAGCTTCAGAGAGCTATGCATGATGAGGTTACTTGCAAGGCGAATCAGTTGTATGCGCGGCTTATCTCTGTCAATGGAAGGCCTTTGAGTGAGGAAGAGCTTGACAGGTTGCAGACTTGTCCAAATCCACCTAAGAAGCTTAAACCTGGAGACTATTGGTATGATAAGCTTGCTGGCTATTGGGGAAAGGTAGAACTTCTTGTATATTTGTATTCATCCTCAGGGTTTATATATTTGAATACTCAGCTGAATCAGAGGTTTTCTATGTATCTATTACAGGTAGGAGAGAAGCCTTGTCAGATAATAAGTCATAACATGAACATTGGAGGTGCCATCATGGAGAAAGCAAGCAATGGTGACACTGAGATTTTTATTAATAGCCGGGAAATAACCAAGACAGAGCTCATGATGCTCAAGGTATACCTTAAGAGCTAGTGTTATTGCTCTCCTTCTAATTCATCATTTGTTACTGAGTGCCTCTTTGCTTTGATGTAGATGGTGGGGGTGCAATGCGAAGGAAAGCCTCATTTTTGGGTCGACGCAGATGGAACTTACCAAGAAGAAGGTCAGAACCGTATCATGGGGAACATCTGGAGTAAGGTATGATTTCTAGAGCACATGGGCTTTGAGGTTAATATAAATACGGGTCTAAGGGATTGAAAATGATTCATTCACATAATCAGCTAAACGGGTATTTGACTCAATTCGTTAAGTTCTTTTAAGTTTCTTTGCTTTATTCATAACATAAACAACTATTTGATGTTTTTCACAGAAAAGAGCTAGGCTTGCTTGTGCGGTGCTCTCTCTACCAATTCCTCAAACTTCATCTGCAGTAGAACCAAGTGATGAACCCACATCATATAACCCGAAAATGCTTAACAGGCTTCTTCTGATTGGTAACGAGAAATGTGGCGCCACTACCATTTACAAACAAGTGAGCTATTTATACTCGAATGTTTCACATTCTAGTAGAGAATCTTGGTATTGACTTCTTTTAATTTCAGGCAAGGTCTCTGTACGAAGTCTCATTTACTAAAGACGAGCGCGAGAGAATCAAGTTCATAATCCAAACAAACCTCTACGATTATCTCGCAACGGTCCTTGAGGCACACGAAGAAGAGATGAACACTAACCAGGCCAATACGGAAGGCGAGACCAGTTCTGAAACAGTTAGCTCAATGAGTCCGAGGCTTAAGCATTTTTCAGATTGGCTTCTGAAAGAAAAGGAAGAAGGAAACCTCAAGATCTTTCCAGCATCAAGCCGTGAGAATGCACAAACCGTTGCAGATCTATGGAGAGTACCATCCATTCAAGCTACATACAAGAGACTTCGCCATACACTTCCTAGAAACGCTGTTTATTTTCTTGGACGAGTAAGATTTTTTTTGCATTTTCTTGTTCTGTAACCTAAACTTTAAAGAGGACTAACCTTGTTTCTACTGAACAGATTCTTGAGATCTCGAGATCAGAATACGATCCTTCTGATATGGATATATTGAAAGCTGAAGGACTGTCGTCTACGGAAGGACTTTCTTGTGTGGACTTCTCATTCCCATTAACCACTCAAGAAGGCTCTCTTGAGGATTATTATCACCACGATCCAAAGATGAAGTTAGTTCTATTCCTTTTCCTTGCGTTGAGTTTTGACTAGGCCTGCTGGTTTGGATAGTTCGGGTAGTTCAGTTCAACACAAATCTTACCGAATTAACCTAAAATAAAGTTCGATTTGGTATTCGGTTAGTTCGGTTTTTGAAAATCCTACCGAAGTTTTTGATTTCAGCTATATTTGGCTTCGTTCTGTTAAAATTTCAGATGAGTTCGGTTAATTTCGGTTAGTTTGGTTTGAAATTTGGTAAGTTTGGTTCTAGTTTTCGGTATGTTTTGGCTGTTTTTTTTAAAGAAAACCAAAGTAACAGATTTCCGAACCGAAAACCGATTTTTTTTAAAAAAGCTACCGAATCAAACCAAATTCCTACCCGAACTAACCGTAAATTTTGGTTTGGCGGGTTCGGTTCGGTTCAAAATCCCAGCATACGAGAAACCGTTGGTATTTACCCTCTATCCCTCTGTTTTAGGTACCAACTCATCCGGTTAAATCACAGAAGCCTTGGAGAAAACTGGAAATGGCTGGAAATGTTTGAAGACGCTGACTTGGTGATATTCTGTGTCTCACTAACAGATTATGGAGAATACGTAGAAGACTCTGACGGTGTTCTTGTGAACAAGATGATTGCAAACAAGCAGCTCTTTGAGAGCATGGTGACTCACCCGAGCCTAGCTAACAAAAGGTTCCTCCTGCTTCTGACCAAATTTGATCTCTTAGAAGACAAAATCGAGGAGGTTCCTCTAAGAACATGCGAGTGGTTCGAAGACTTCAACCCGTTGATCAGCCAGAACCAGACCAGTAGACACAACCCTCCGATGGCTCAGCGTGCTTTCCACTACATAGGGTTTCAGTTCAAGAGACTGTATGACTCGCTTTCGATGCGTAGAAGGAGCTTTAAACCGAAGCTGTTTGTTTCTCAAGTGAGCTTGGAGAGTGATTCTGTGGACAATGCATTGAGGTATGCGAGAGAGATTCTCAAGTGGCATGTTGAAGAAGGATCCATTTTCCAAGAGACCTCCACTACTAGCTTCGAGGCCAGCTTATCCTCTTGATTCTTCCAAATTTTTTTAAAAAATTTCTTTATTAATTCTTGTATGTAATATGTTTGTATGATGTGTGTGTGTGTGTGCACAATAGTTAATCTTCACGAGTAGGAGAAGAAACATACATGTGATTTGATTTGTCTGAGAGAAATAAAGTGATTATAGATTTAGTCTTTTTTTGAATGAATGTCAAATGACTCAAATTAATGCAAATAAAAAAATCATTTTTACAATGGCTGTAACTGTTTTGTTTTAAGAAAAAAAAAATAGAGCATGTAAACAGAGCTTTTGAAGATTCAGTCTTTAAACATCAATGTGAACATTACACATATATTCAATCATGTCTCCAACTTGCTGATCAATATTTTGAGATAAGAACATAATATATAATGTATTAGCTGAGCATCTCCAATGTACACCTCTATATTTTCCTCTAAAATAGAAATCTCTATTATAGAAGTGAAAATGCTCCAATGTATGTCTGTATATTTAGAGGTAGAAATATCATATCTCTATATTTTCTCCTATAAATAGAGAAACTCTATTATAGAGGCATACATTGGAGCATTTTCACCTCTAAATAGAGTTTCTCTATTTTAGGGAAAAATATAGAGATAGAAATAAGGGTGGGTTGGAGATGGTCTAATGAGGAGTCACTTAATGTTTCATTAGCAAATCTATTAGGCTTTTGAGGCTTGAGGTTGGCCTTTTCTCCAACGTAGCTCCCGTATGAACCATCATCATCATTACAAGTTCATGGTTAAAAGATATATAGTTTTGGAGAATGGCATCAGTGATTGCCTTTATTAGAAGATGAAAATCTTGTATCGTGCTTCATCAATTTACTACAAAGCAAATATCTAAAAAAAATCAATAAAGATATTATATAATTGTTGCTCAAAAAAAAGAAGATATTATATAATTAGAAGCTGAAACATTCTTAAAATGGCAAGTCTTCTGACATAGTTCATCAATATATGGGAAAGAATCGATATAAATATACTAAAAGCATTTGCATACATCTTAGACCATCATTATCCCAGAAACCCAAATAAAGTTTCTTAATTTTTTTTTTTTTTTATTTTTTCGAATTTAGAAAAAAAAAATTAAAAACGAACCAATCGCAGGCCGCCACGTGTCAGTGGGGCCTGCGAACAGTGTAAAAAACCTTTAAAGACCGACTACTATTTGGTAGTTTTGGTAACCGATTTCTTAAAAAAGTGAATCTTACGTGGGACCCACATGCTAAAAACCCATCTGGTATACTTGGATAAAGATGCTCTTAGGTACCCAGCTGCAAAAAGTTGATTTTAAATCGAAAAAATAATAGAGAGAAGAGATAAAAGTAGGATAGTAGTATGTTGGGTAACTTGGGTTGAATCTGTACGAACGAAAACAAATATGGAAAGTTTATTTCTTTGACCAAACTAAGACAAGACACGACACAAATCTCACCTACATGCATAAGAAAGTGAAACCAAAATAAGTCCCTAACTAAACTAACTTATCTGGTTAAGCAAAAGAAAAAGGAAAGAGATGGAAGTACAGTTTGATTGTAACGTTATCAACTGATGAAAAGATAACACACAAGTACTTTCTTTGACCGTAATATATCAAGACTTATGGGTCTCTTTTGAAAACGGTTTTGGTATCTCTCTCTCTCTCTTTCTCGCTCTCTATTCTCTCTGTTCTCATCTCTCTTTCAATCTGTATTCTCTCACTCACACGGTTCTAGCATCCTCCAACAATGGCTGAAGACGATACTCCCCCACGTTTCTTTAAAGTTTTCATCTCCCATCACAGCTCAGATTCCATGGTAACATGTTTCATCTCTCTTAGCTTTAGTATAGTTTTGGTTTCTTTGACTGCAACTACTTTGGAATATTGATCTTCCTTTGAAGCTTTCTGTTTCTTACTCTTTGCTTTTCTCTGTTTTGATTGGTAAAAAGTTGTTTCACTATTACTTTTGGAGAAAGTAAAAGATGTTATGTTTACATATAAATCAGTTTTTGTTCATGGACTTTGGTACTAGAGAGTAGAGAGATGCTTGAATATGATAGTTTTACTCAGATTTTGTTCCTTGGTACCATGTTTTACTTTTGAAACTTGTAACTCTGCTTACCATTATTAAGCCCATTTATATGATTTTATCTGGCCGATTAAAGGTTCAAAACTTCTGTTTGTGGATACCCTCTGTTATAGAGAGAGGGATTACTTCTAAATTGGTTTAGGAAGTCTATATCTGTGTGTGTCTTTGTTTATCTCATTAAGTTAACAGTTTTTTTGTTTGCTAAATTTTTTTTGTGTTCTCCAGATGATTCCCATTTCCTACACCGATGAACTTCCAAGAACTTTACCCAAAACAGCCATTCTCCAAGGAACTGGTGGGTGTTTTTGGAAAGTTGAGATGAAGAGGAAGAGAGATGAGGTGCATTTTGGAAAAGGATGGAACAAATTTGTTACGGACAACTCTCTTACGGACGGAGACTTTCTGACCTTTGTTTATAACGGAGCCAACGTTTTCGAGGTCAGCATCTACGGCCTTGGTGGATGTAAGGAGATGAGAGCAGTCACTGAAGTTGAAGAGGTCAAAGAAGACAGTGTTGTGTCTTTAAGCAGCACAGACTCAGACACTAGTTCCAAATCCGAGGTGGCCAATACAATCAGCAAGAACAAAGGTCAGGTTTTAACACATTGTTCTGCTTTATACAGACAAAGCTGTTTTCTTATTTTGTGATTTTTTTTTTTCAGGGAAGTCGCAAGTGGTAGAAGTTGAGGATGAGTCTGAAGAGGCTGAGGCTGAGACTTGTTCTGAGTCCACTGTGGCTAAAACAACCACGGGAAGCCGAAACAAAGGTTTAACTCTTTTCATTAATTAGTACTTTGGTTGTTGTATGTGATTTGCTTGAAATAGACAAACACAGGCCACTCTTGTTTGTTGGGATTTTTTTTCCAGGAAAGAAGAAAGAGAAAGTTGTGGGGTCTTCTAATGAAGACAGTGACAGTGATTATACTGAAGCGAATGAAGACAGTGAAAGTGATGATACTGAAGCTTCTGATCAGTTGAATGCATTTAGTGAGAGTTCTAATACTGTGGCACAGCCAAAAAAGAAGAGGGAGAGAGGTTAACTCTAGTTAAGCTTAATTTAATTACTTTTACTCTAGTAATATTAGTCTTCGTTAATGTGATGCTTATATATAAATGTTTCAGTAACCGTCAAGAAGATCAAAGACCCGGAGAGATATTTGGTTGATCCAAAGAATGTGTTCTTCGAGACAAACGTGAAGAATAGGCCATATGAGCTGGTAATTAAGAATCACAAACTTTTTAAAAACATGAATTTGCTTAGTTAACGTATTTGTTCTACGTTGTGACTACAGTTGGTTAGTGCACAACTAGTGAAAGACTATGACTTAAAGTTCAAGAAGCTGGTTTACTACACTGACTATCACAAGGACGGGAAGCTACAAGCGAAGACAACAAAATGGAAGGATAATCGCGTTTGTATCAAAAAGTGGAACCGCATATGCAAGAGGAACAAGTTGAAGAAAGGAGATGGCATATTGTGCGAGCTTAAACGCAAAGAGGGTTTTGTTTACGCCGTTAGAATCCATATCGTTCGGGAAAAGGATTTGTAAACGTTGTGAGTACTAGGTGGAGAACTTGCAGGTTGATAAAGAGCTTGTCTTTTAATTTTATGTTGTCTATTAGTGCAGTTATGATGTTATGTTTGAGCGTTGTAGCAGAAATTTTTATATTTTCATTTTTTTTTTGCTAGTAACGTATGCAACTTTGAATTCGTAGACTATTTTTTCCATCGTTTTTAGTTTTTATAATATTTCCTGAACTTCAAGATATAATCTTGACTTAGTTTTGAGTTACCCCGATCCGCTCTTCGAAATCACGGATTTGGGTTATAAACTAAGTTGGATATGAATTAGTATATTAGTTTTGTTATATATTATATGTCATAAAATTGTATTATATCGAATACGAATTTTTGTTTAAAATTTTAAAATTTATGAATTGGTTTATTTGAGATTTTATACGTACATTTTTATGTATATCTCTCTTAGCCATGATAATTTTAACCGTTTTCGATTTGTCACTCAAAATTAATTAACTACCAATTTAACCATAAAGTTTTCTCTTAATTATTTGTAGACGTCTAACTTAATTGTATTGTTTTAGGGGTTGATTGGCAAGTGCTTTAGAAGTGCTGTGAGATCTCTCTACAGACTAAATTATTTCTACAGTTCAAATTTTTGTCAATCATACTATGCTTTGTAAAGATTTTTTAAAACTACAGATTTTTGTTTCCTTTTAATTTATTTTTAGCTGTAGAAAGCCATAAATCTAGAACATTTATTTTTTTATTTAGAAAATTTATATGTAAGTCATTGAATCTTTTTAAACCTACAACTAATATTCTACAGCAAAATTATCTAAGACCACTTTAAGAAAAATCTACAGTTTTATTTTTAAAACAAAAATATAAAGTTACAGCTCCTTCTAATTACCCTTTTAATTTCATTATGCCAAGACTATCATTAAAAGAGTAGTTAAGTAATATGTATTGAGAATCTGAGATTATTAAATTTCCGAACTTTTCTGATTTAAAAAGAAAAAAAAAGTGTCAAAGAAATTGAACTACATCTGATTCACTTGATGCTAATTAATTTCTTACTTGTCCGGTAAGAAATCAACTCCAAGTCTTATTAATAATTAAAAAATTTCACTCCTTCCCATTTCACTATAAATACGACACCATGCTCTCGTCTCATACATCACAAAAACACAATCTTCAGTTCCAAACAAAAAAAAAACAGAGAGAAATACAAACTCCCCCTCCCCCCAAAAAAAAGAAAAAAAAAACAATTTTTCTTTTATATTTTTTCCTCTCTAAAACATTAACATTTAAACTAATCGTGTTTTTCCCCGATAATGGAAGCTATGTGAATATGAATGAAAGAGAGATGTTTGACTGAAGATTACAATCTCATTACCTTGAATCAATAGGGTGACAAGGCAATATAAAGGATACAAAGAAGGATCTAGATCCAATAGACTACATAGCTGTTAAAGCAAAAGTAGATTAGCCAGCACACAACGACAGCAGCGGAGCGTAACGGTTGTGGATAGGTCTCTCCGTACTCCTCTCCTCAGCTCTGCAATACGACAAGATGGTCTTTGGAGAAGACAAGTGAGGGTGAAGTGTCTTGGGTTCTTCCTGGGTCATACTGTTGTGGGCTTCACTTACACCCTCCCCCCCCATCAAACTTGAGGTGGGTGGTTCAGCCACTCCAAGTTTGCTCCGAAGATCAACAAATGCCTTGCGAGGTAACGGCTTTGTAAAGATATCAGCGACCTGCAGATTAGCTGGAATGTGCCTTGTTTCAATCAGGCCAAGTGCAACCTGCTCCCTGATGTAGTGATAATCTGTGTCAAAGTGCTTGGATCTCTTGTGGAGAGCAGGATTGGTGGTGAGATAGACAGCAGAAAGACTGTCACAGAGTAAGAGTGTTGCATCTGCTTGAGAAATACGAAGATCTCGAAGCAGTTAAGATAACCAGGTGATCTCTTGGGCTGTCGTAGCAAGAGCTCTGTATTCAGCCTCTGTCGACGAGCGTGAGACAGTCTCTTGCCTTTTAGCAGACCATGAAACAAGGTTAGGGCCGAGGAAAGTGCAGAAGCCAGTGGTCGACTTCCTAGTGTCGTGACAACCGGCCCAGTCACTGTCACAAAAGGCCAACAGAGACATTGTCATGTCTTGTTTGATATGTAGACCCAGTGCCGTAGTGCCTCGCAGATAGCGCAAAATACGTTTCAAGAGAGCAAAGTCAGAGCCAGTTGGTGCGTGCATTCGTTGACAGACAAAATTGACAGCAAACTGGATGTCTGGACGAGAGATAGTGAGGTATTGCAACTTACCAGCCAAGCTTCTGAAGTAAGTCGGCTCCGGAAAGAGACTAGGATCAGGATTCTCAATGCGTTGCGGAAGTGGCGTGGGCATAGGATTACAATCTTGCATCTGAGCTTCGGTGAGGATGTCTTCAGTATATGCCTTTTGGTGAAGAAAGATGCCATCAGAATGAGTGACCATTTTTATTCCAAGAAAGTATTCTGGAACCCCCATATCTTTCATTGAGAACCGTTTAGACAATGTATCAATTAGCTCATGCAGCAAGTATTCATCACTTCCTGTAAGTAGCATATCATCGACATACAGAAGCAGAACCATAGACTGATCTCCTCGGTGAAACGTGAACATAGATGGGTCTGACTTGCTGCATTCAAAACCATAATCGATCATGAAGCTACTGAACGTATCAAACCATGCGCGGGAAGCCTTCTTGAGTCCATACAAGGCTTTAGTAAGCTTGCATACATACTGAGGTCGTTCTGCATCCACAAACCCGTCAGGTTGGTACATATAAACTGGCTCCTGGAGATCACCGTGAAGAAAGGCACTAGTGACATCTAATTGCCTAATAGGCCACTTCTTAGAAACTGCAATTTGTAGCATGAGGCGTATGGTAGCTGTCCTCACCACTGGACTAAAGGTCTCCAAATAGTCACAACCTTCCTCCTGTTCGTAACCTTTCCCAACAAGCCACGCTCTTAGCTTCTTCACTGTACCATCAGGGTTCAACTTCTCAGTGTAGACCCATCTGCTCGTGATGATGTTCATATCATCTGTTGGGGGCACTAAAGACCATGTGTCTAACAAATGAATGTTCTCCATTTCAGTTATTACAGCTTTGTTCCAACCGGGATGTTTCATAGCTTCAGCAATGTTCTTCGGAAGACCTGTTGGTCTTTTCGAGGCTATCAGAGCATACCTTGGGTTGGGCTTATGTATTCCAGCCTTGCTTCTGGTGTGCATAGAGTGAGGGTTCTCAACTTGGATAGCATTATCAGGGGGTACTGCGTCAGCCTCGATGATGGGAGGGTCCGGTTCGTCTTCATTGTCTGATGGAGCAACAGGAGCAATGTGAGGTTCAACTGCAGTAGGTTGATATTGTGGTGTGATCAAGAAGCGAGTGATTTGTTCAGGCTTCTTGAGAACTTCCTCCAAAGCCGTTGCAGACTGCCAGGCTTTCAGTAGACTCGTCTCATACCAAGGAACCAGATGTTTGTTTCCCTCCTTGAATGGGAATAGAACCTCATCAAAGAGTACATATCTGGAAATATAGACTTTGCCCGTAGGTGGGTAGAGGCATCTGTACCCTTTGTACAGATTGCTATAGCCCATGAAGAAACATTGTAACGACTTAGGCTCGAACTTGTGAGTTTGGAGAGGTCTAAGACAAGGGTAGCAGGCTGACCCAAACACACGAAGAGCTTCATAAACTGGTTTGCAATTGTATAGTTTCTCATGCGGACTGATGTTATCCAAGACCACTGAGGGCAGAAGATTGATGATATGGTTAGCTGTAGAGAAGGCTTCAACCCATAGGTGTAAAGGAAGATGACTGTGGAACATCATGGATAAGCCCAACTCCATACAGTGTCTGTGTTTCCTTTCAGCGAGACCATTCTGCTCTGGTGTGTAGGGGCAGGAGATACGATGTTGAATGCCTTTGTCAGATAAGAACTTTCTCATGTGATGATTAACAAACTCACCACCACCGTCTGACTGAAATTCCATTATCAAAAGACCAAACTGATTCTCCACAAGCTTGACAAATGCAGTAAAGACTTCATAAAATTCTGATTTATTATGTAGGGGGTAAAGCCACGAGTAACGGGTACAATCATCAACAAAAATTGCATAGAAACGGAAACCCCGACTTGAACTGATAGGTGAAGGCCCCCATAGGTCACAATGAATCCTATGTAAAGGCAAAGAGACATGAGAAGTGGACTGAAAAAACTGTAATCTTGAACTTTTCCCCATCTGGCAAGGCTGACAAACAGGGTTGGATCTGCTCTTATTAACTTGAATCTCCTTGCAGGTTTGAAGTTGTTGAAGTACTCGAGAGTTAGAGTGACCCAGCCGTAGATGCCACACTGCTTCTGATGCAATCTTCTGACGGTCTGAGAAATAAACTTCAAACTCGGAGCTCTTCAACATGTATAATCCTTTACTTCGTGGGCCCTTTGTCACCACTTTCCCCTTTTGGAGATCAATGAGGTAAACATGTTTAGCATCAAAGAGCACACCACAAGGATAATCTTCACATATCTTAGATACTGAAAGCAATGACTTCTTTATATCAGGACAGACAAGCACCTCATTCAAAGTGACAGTACCTGAACCAGTGGAAATGGTGGCTGACCCGACATGCGTGATAGGAAGATAAGCTCCATCACCCACCATTACAGCGTCGCGACCTTCATACGGATGAACTCCTTGAAGGTGTGAGGCTGAGGAGGTGATGTGAGCGGTAGCTCCAGAATCTGGATACCACTCTTTATCATCAGAGATACGCAGAGAGGAGAAGGCCTGAGGGACTTGAAAGTTGTTATCGAATCTGTTGTAGCACTTGATAGCGGTATGTCCTACACGACCACAGATTTGACATGTCGGCCTTTCTCCTTGGATGTTGCATGTTGTCTGATGCTGATAGAAGCCGCGCCCTCGACTGGAGTAACCACCACAGCCACGGTAAGAATCAGAACGACCTCTGCCTCGATAGTTAGGGTTGTAGGTAGGCTCTGCTGGCTTGAACTCAGGTGTCTGGACATTTAAAGCCATATGTTGGTTAACAGACGAAGTATCTCCATAAGACTGCAACTTTGCATCAAAGCCTTGCACTTCTGAGATCACATCAGTGAATGTCGGAGCGGAGAACTTGGCAAGAGAGTTTTGAATCACCGTGGAGATAGGGTCGTATTCTCTGTCAAGACCGTTAAGAAACCCAAAGATTTTCATGGACTCATCAATGGGTTTCCCAATGGCACTGAGAGAATCGCATATGGCTTTGAACTCTCTGCTGTACACAGCAAGCGTCTTGTCCTTTTTGGTGAGAAGTTGCAGAGATCGGTGAAGTGAGAACTCCCTGGACAAGGAGCTTTTGTTGAAGTTGTCGGCAAGAGAGACCCAGACGTCACGCGAGGTTTGAAGTGTGTGAACAGAGCCTAAGACTTCTTCAGAAAGTGTGCCAAACAACCAAGAACGCACGAGTTGATCAGTACAGAACCAAGCTTCAAACAGGGGATTTTGTTCTTCAACTGTCTGAGCATCACGAACGACGGAACGCTTCTGGGGTGGGGAGGGAACAGCTCCATTGACAAAGGCCAGCAGCTTCTGACTCGACAAAAGAGACTCAAATTGAGTTTTCCAGAGCAGGTAGTTGCTGTCTGAGAGCTTGAGTGTGACTGAGCTCAAGAGATGAACTTTGCTCGGAAAAGGATAAGGATTATCTGGATCTGCCATTGAAAGCACCTGTTAAGGTTAAATGGTTCTGATACCATGTGAATATGAATGAAAGAGAGATGTTTGACTGAAGATTACAATCTCATTACCTTGAATCAATAGGGTTACAAGGCAATATAAAGGATACAAAGAAGGATCTAGATCCAATGGACTACACAGCTGTTAAAGCAAAAGTAGATTAGCCAGCACACAACGACAGCAGTGGAGCGTAACGGTTGTGGATAGGTCTCTTCGTACTCCTCTCCTCAGCTCTACAATACGACAAGATGGTCTTTGGAGAAGACAAGTGATGGTGAAGTGTCTTGGGCTTTTCCTGGGCCATACTGTTGTGGGCTTCACTTACAAGCTAAAGATACGGCGGCACCTCCTCTCCGTAAGATCATCTCCGTCGCTTCCATCACCGTCGGTGCACAGTTCGTGTGGGCCCTACAGCTCTCTCTCCTGACTCCTTACGTACAACTTCTCGGTGTCCCTCACAAATGGTCCGCTATCATCTGGCTCAATGGTCCCATCTCCGGCATGCTTGTTCAACCTATCGTAGGTTACTATAGTGACAGATGCACGTCAAGATTCGGTCGCCGCCGTCCTTTCATTGCCTCCGGGGCCGCCTTTTACGCCTTCGCCGTCTTCTTGATCGGTTACGCGGCTGATATCGGTTACAAAATGGGAGATAAGCTCGAGCAAACGCCGAGGGTACGAGCCATAGCGATCTTCGCTCTCGGGTTATGTATCCTCGACGTGGCCAGGGACACTCTCCAAGGACCTTGTCGTGCTTTCTTGGCCGACTTAGCCGCAGTAGACGCTAAAAGAACGCTAGCCGCAAACGCGTTTTACTCTTTCTTTATGGCGGTTGGAAACGTTTTGGGATACGCGGCTGGTTCTTATACGAACCTACACATAATGTTCCCGTTCGCGATGACAAACGCTTGCGATACCTATTGTGCTAATCTCAAAAGCTGCTTCCTCTTGTCTATAATACTCCTCCTCATCGTCACCCTCACGTCTCTTTGGTACGTTAAAGACAAGCAATGGTCTCCCACGCCGGTGAACCCCGACGAGGAGAAGACTCTGAGTGATGATCCTTCCTTTGGAGAAATTTTTGGAGTTTTTAAAGTAATGGAACGTCCCATGTGGATGCTTTTGATCGTCACGGCCCTTAACTGGATCGCATGGTTCCCGTTTCTTTTTCTCGACACTGATTGGATGGGTCGTGAGGTGTACGGTGGAAGTTCAGAAGGAGACGATAGGATGAAGAAACTGGACAACCAAGGAGTACACTCTGGTGCGTTGGGACTTATGTTTAATTCTATTGTTGTTGGTTTCATGTCACTTGGTGTTGATTGGATTGGTCGGAAAGTGGGTGGTGCTAAACGGCTTTGGGGAATTGTGAATTTTATACTCGCCATTGGTTTGGTTATGACGGTTCTTGTTACAAAGTTGGCGGCGGATTACCGGAAAACCGCCGGTCCTTATGCCGAACCGTCACCTGGTATTAGAGCTGGAGCGTTGAGTCTCTTTGCTGTTCTTGGTATCCCATTAGCTGTAAGTATTTCAGCTTTTGTCCTTTATTGTGTTTTATTACATTTTAATATTTTGTCTAAATATAATATTAACCACATCTTTTATTTTTTACAGATTACTTTCAGTATTCCGTTTGCACTAGCCTCCTCCACAATTTCAAGCAGCTCCGGCGCCGGCCAGGGTAAATTTTAACCTTAATTTATAATATATATTTAAAAATTCCCATTAATTTAGACATCCAATTGTCTGCCAATATGTATGGCCAGTTAGTTACCATTAGGTATGTTCAAACGTTTGAATTGAATACATTAATTGAGAGATTTGTTTCCAACTTTATTCATATCTGATTGAAATTAGTTTTTCCTTTTTTTTGCCAAGAAAAATAAGGGAGTCAAATTTTCTAATGTTACTTTTTTTTCTGAACACATGTGACTTTTTTCTAAACATTGTGTAGATATAACAGCTAAAAGTTTAGATTTATCAATATCATTGAATTTCGTGGGATTTATTAACTTAGTGATACTAAATTGACATCTTTATGTTAGTAGTTCAGTATCCTTTAAACATTCATTAATTCCATTTAGTAGCATAAACGTTGAAAAAATGGTTTCATTTCTAACATAAATAACTAAATAATAATTTTGTTTACATGATTTTCTTTAGGAATTTTAAATGTGGCGATTGTGATACCACAAATGATAGTATCAGTGGGAGGAGGACCTTTCGACGCCTTATTTGGCGGTGGAAACCTACCAGCATTTTGTGACACCCGTCACCTCCTATATGGAGGACAGCGTGTCACCCCCGACGCGTCATCATACAACAATGTGATACCCGTCTCCCTGACACTAAGGACGACGGGCCACCAACAATATCCCGTAATATAAAAGCCCATAAACCCGACAACTCTCACCCATGCCCAAATAAAATCCGAAAGA
>NC_027754.1:46690689-46694478 GCF_000695525.1 Brassica oleracea var. oleracea
GGCGACGATTTCCGGCGGCGGCGCGTGAACGACACGCGCGAAGTCGACGAAACTTGCGGGGGCGCGTACGGCTTCGTCCGGGCTCCGTTTGAGGCGTGCTTGGTGTCTACGGCTTCGTCTCGACGAGAGGAACACGATGATGGGCTTGGATGCACGAGATTCGCAACGGTTAATAAGTTATGGCCGATTTACGGAATCGACGAAAACAAAGCTTAAGAGGCGGCGGTTTCCGGCGATTCTCAGCTGTGGCGAACGGTGGTGACAAGCTTGGCGAAATCTCAGCGTGCGGTGGCTCCGGCGATGAGCTCAGGTGAGCTCTCTCTCTCTCTCTCTCTCTCCCCCTCTCTCTCTCTCTCTCTCTTTAAAAAAAAAATAAATTGACCTTTGGGGATAGTTTGGGGTTGGGGTCATTACACATTTATTGTGGGAGCAATCGCAGCGGCGACCAGTGGAGTATTAGCGTTAACCGTTTTACCTTCACCGCCATCATCAAATAACAAAAAAAAGAATGCATAAAGTTAAAGTCTAATAACCTTCGGTTGTCAAAAAAAAAAAGGAAAAAAAAGGTTGTATGTATTTTCACCCTTCACCTAGTTTATTGTTCTTGTTACCGATTATCAATTTAAAATATATATTTTTCTTACTGTTTGTTTGTTTGATCGTTAGTAACTTGTGTCCGACTATGGTAAACGGAAAACTACAGAAAATAACTCTAGAATAAGAAATCAATCCTGATAATTAATTTTGTGACAAATTGACAGTATTTAAAACGTGAAGAAAAGGTTGCAAAGGGTATTATGATTTTCGAAGCCCCAAAAATAATCAAACTTAGCCAGTAACCATATAAATATTACTACTGGTTACTCTAACAAATAATTATTTGTTTGATTATATCGAGCTTATTTTTCTGGACCCAAACAAGTTGATACATTCCTTTATATTACATGCACTCGATCTACATAAACTTCCTTTATATATGAAATGGACGGTTCAAGTTGCTTAGACGTTTATTTATAAATAGTGAATTAGGGTTGATGAATTATGTCATAGGCAATGGAAATAAACATTAGAAAAAAAGTAGAAGCTTTGACATTTATCAATAATCAATTAAGTATCAATGTTTAGTACTAATCCACAGAATCTATAACTGGTTAGTATAAGGAGAAAAAAAAAGAGAAGCTAAAGTGAAAAAGTAATGACGCGGCGAGATCATGAAGGAAAACGTTAGTCAGCGCAAAAAAACAAAAACGTGTTATAATCAGTTTTGCACGTGCAGAACGTGCCTCTCTGCCTTTGGTAGCTAATTAACTTCTCGTTTTTTTACCTCAACTTGTATCGCAGCATGCTGCCGTCCGAAGTCTATCACATACAATTAGCAAAAAAATCCTTTATACGTTGCATAAAATGTTTTATTTATTAGCATATATGGTTTATACATTAGCAAAAAATATGTTTATTCATTGCAAATATGTTCTATAGATAAAAGCCCTTTGTCAAAAAAAAAATGCTTTATAGATTACAAAAGTAAATAATGATGCATCAACCGTCAGCACGTTAAGTGCTAGAGTAAAATCTTTGCACAGTTACAATTAGCTATACTAAAGTTTATAGAAAACGTTAAACACCAAAAGCCTAAATTCTAGTATATCAAGAAAATACGTGCTAAAAAAAATAAAATACGTGCTGGTATTGTATGTTTTGCACTAAAGGTATATTAATAGTCGGTGATATTTTTAAAAAATTGACAGTAATATTTTGTTCATATTCCTTTATAAGAACCCAGAACTACTCTTTTGCCTCTTTGATATTCAGTAGAGTCAATTATGTGATGTACTTGTTTATAACTGGCTACGAGCCTACGACTATGCGAGACAAAGTCAAAGACCAAAAGATAGAAAGAATAATCAAAGGTCAGCGTGAAGAGAGTCTAGAAAGGGAAGACGTGGTGTGGACTGGTGGGTCAACACTGTGATAGAGTGACGTAAGAGCTTACTGAATCAACATGCCAGCTCAGCATCATGATATACATTTCAAATCATTGAAACATTTGACCCCAGAAACAGTCAAACCTTCGCTTTCATTCACTAACTTAAACAAGTTAGCTCATTTTCCCTTCATTTCTTTTCATCTTTTTTTTTACAGAAAACAAAGGAAGAAATTATCCAAAGAAAGGTCGTTATGTCTCATGCTAGTTGAATTTCATAGGGGCCTTATTGTGTAAAAGGTTGATTTAGTGTACATGTGATAAATTACTAATGATAAACTATTATCCGGGGCAAAAATATGCTAATTATTATAGTTAGAACCGTAAACCTAAACATAAATGTTTTCAGTCCGGTCTTTCCTAAAACTCTCAAAAATAATTGTTTGCAATATGATTTTTCTTATTTATATGTTAATAAAATTCTTACCATTTTATATACTCCTTCGGTTTCATTTTAATTGTCATTTTAGACTTGGACAAACAAAATAATAAAACACTTAATTTTGTATATTTACTAAATAAAATAATTATCACCACCGCATTTTAACTAATAGAAAAATAGATTAAAATATAAAGACAATAAATTTTTCATTGAAATCATAAAACAACACTTATTTTAAAACTAAAATTTTACTATACAAAGACAACTAAATAGAAACGGAAAAGGTACATAACTGACTAGTACAATAAATCAACTATTCTAATTGGAAATTGAAACGGGAATAGTGTACTATATAATGAATTGAAGTGAGACAATGAATGCACATGCCAAAGGGTGGTGGGGATGTGTGAATCTTTAAAACAGTTCAATTTGTTAATGTTGCAAAGCCTATATATAGAAAAGACACAACGTTAGATTTTATAGATATTTAACTCATATTCAGTTGATGATAAATAGATGAATTTATTTAATGCATAATTTTAGATTACATCTTATTATATAGAATTATCAACATGTTCTTAGATGATGACTCCTATAATATATCTCGAATCTAATTACATTTTAGAATTGGCAATATTATACCTGGATCAAACATGACTACAAGTCTACAATACTACGTTAAGTTTGATACTTTTTATTCAAAATCAGTTAGTACTAACTCATGTTCTTATGTGTAATAATTTAGATTTCATCTCACTTCCGTTAGTGTTTTTTTTTTTGTAAGTTTGATACTGCAAATTGATAAATAACGTTGAATCATCAAGGTTATATATGAAAGAAGTTCAAAAGCTCAGCAGTAAACTGTTTTTATGTGTGCTATACTAAAGTTAACAGGTTTACTTTTTTCTAATTTGTTCAAGAGCCTCAAACTTACCATTGTTCATGTCGACCACAATGTTATTGTAATGTTACACATGTCTATTAGCATAACCTTTAAAAAATGTTGTTGGATTGATTCAACGTACTAGAACTCAAAGTATAAAAAGACAAAAGGTAGATAGATGTGGTATTGAGTTTTGAGACGATTGATCTAGTCATTTAGAAAGACAAATTGATTCCTACAAGGGAAAAATGTGTAGACAATGTAGATAATTGCCAAGTAGCAGAAATAATAAGTTAAAAAATTGCACGTGAGTTATTCTAAGCCAATCAATTATGTACCTAAGATAGTTATCCCATTTAAACATGTTTAAATTTAAATTAATGTCGACGGTGTGAAAACGAACATAACGCTATGTCATTAATTAATTAACAAATACACAAAAGCGCAGTTCACTTCTTAAAAAGCGTCTATGTTGATAATAATCCAAAACTTTACATTGTCATATGGTATAAACCCAACCCCCCCCCCCCCCCCCCCCCC
>NC_027754.1:46694621-46728373 GCF_000695525.1 Brassica oleracea var. oleracea
CACCCACAAAATAAACTAAAATAAAATAACATTCTCGATAACAAAATATTTGAGAAAAGAGAAGCACGTGTTTGCAAAAAAAAAAACAAAAAACAAAAACAAATCACTAAAACGACCCCGTGTCTGAAGAGCGTGCCAGTTGGCAGCTGAACAAGCCACAAAAATTTGAAAACACGGAACCGTATAAATAAGAGCATTCTTTCCAATTCAGTTTTCTCAGACACAACAGAAAACAAAAACAAATCATCTTCAGGTGCTTCAACACTTACACACAGTTGACGAAACTCCAAGATCAAAATCACTCGACAATGCATTATCCTAACAACAGACCCGAATTCGTCGGAGCTCCAGCTTCAGACTCGACCCGGAACAGGTATCAACAGAAGGAGCAGTTGTCACCAGAGCAAGAGCTCTCGGTTATAGTCTCCGCCTTGCAACACGTCATCTCAGGTGGAAACGATACGACGCCGTATCAGGGTTTCTCAAGCAATAGCACAGTGATTAGCGCGGGAGTGCATTCCGACACGTGCCAAGTGTGCAGGATCGATGGTTGTTTAGGCTGTAACTACTTTTCCGCGCCAAATCAGAGAATCGAAAATAAACAACAAGTAGAGGTAGAAGAAGGGGTTACTAGTAAGAGTAGTGGAAGAGAGAGCACGGTGGCGGTGACGACGGCGGCGGCGACGGGGAAGATAAGGAAGAGGAAGAACAAGAAGAATGGGTACAGAGGAGTGAGGCAGAGGCCTTGGGGGAAATTCGCAGCTGAGATCAGAGATCCCAAGAGAGCGACACGTGTTTGGCTAGGCACTTTCGAAACAGCTGAGGACGCGGCTAGGGCCTATGATCGAGCAGCTATTGGGTTCCGTGGGCCGCGGGCTAAGCTCAACTTTCCCTTTGCGGATTACACTTCGACTACTACTACTTCCACTGTTCCAGCTGAGGATACAAGAACGAATGCAAGTGCGAGCGCAAGTGTAAGTGCAGCGAATTCTGCTGAGGCAGAGCAATGGCGTGGAGGAGAAGGAGGAGATTGTGATATGGAGGAGTATTTGAAGATGGTGATGGATTTTGGGAATGGTGATTCTTCTGATTCAGGGAACACTATTGCTGATATGTTCCAGTGATGAATAAATAAAAGATTAAATTGTAGTTACAAAGGTGTAGTTACTCGTTCATTAAAACAAAAAGAATTGATTCTTTTCAGATTAAATTGTTGCGTGTTTTTATAGTTAAAAAATGCAACAGGAGAGTGATAGTGGCTTGGCTTGTTCAAAGTGAGCAATATTCTTGGTCTGATAAAATTATACGACATGGAATAAAGATCTTTGGTCTGATGTAAGAACGACGCAAAGAATTACAAAACGAAGTGTCGCATTTAGTTATAACAGAGAAAACAACTATATTTGGTGACAAAAGAAATAAACAAACATCACTTGTTTTACAAAGCGTCGCGTGCAGCGATCCGGCAAACAATGGCATCACCGAGAGAGGATATCCCAAGTTCTTGGCTAGTTATCTTGTAATGCTGAAAAGAATCAATGTCACAGATTGTTACTTTTTATAACATTAGAATACAAAAAACGAAAAGGGTTTTTTTAATTTTTGTTAACAAAACGTTACCTTTAAAATATGGGCTTGATTAGCTTGCGTCTTTAACTCCTGCAAGTCGATCTCCTTCCCGTTGATCAATTTCGCCACCTCCTCCATCTGGTTTTGATCTCAAAACATGTCATATAGTTAGAAAGAAACAAAAAGAAAAAAAAAAAGAGAATCTGAAAAGAGCATAACAACATGGAAAGTCAGAGATAGTTGAAGAGATGATGATTGACCTCAAGGGGAGAAGCATTGAACCGGGCAGCTAGAATGTAAGTAGAGGTTTCGGAGATCCCACATCGTTTCAATGATTCTGTAATCTAAGGATGGAGGAAGAAATGAACAAACAACATTAGAAAAGTTCTGTAATGGAACACTCAACTAATTGCCCTTCTAAACAACTCACAGCAGCTATAATCAATAATCTTAGTTACAGTAGACTAATAGCTAAGGCTCGAACAACTAAACTAGACCCAACTGTGTCAGAACTAGACAATAACTAGACCCCAGTGTCTCAGAAACAAGACAAGAAGCACAAGCAAAGTTTGTTTGCTTACATGTTTAGATCCAGAGTAGTTGTAAACGAGCTCGGAGTGAAGAGTTCGTGTTGATAACGAATCG
This sequence comes from Brassica oleracea var. oleracea, assembly GCF_000695525.1. Classification (NCBI taxonomy): domain Eukaryota; kingdom Viridiplantae; phylum Streptophyta; class Magnoliopsida; order Brassicales; family Brassicaceae; genus Brassica; species Brassica oleracea. The sequence goes on from NC_027754.1 coordinate 46,696,836, forward strand.
CGTGATTTGGAGATAAGTGCTTTCTGAGCAGCAGCTAAGAGAGGGAACAAATCTGGGATCTGATAAAACACAATTCATTATTAATTAATAAGATCAAAAAATCTACAGTCGTTCTTGAATGTGAACGTTGAGGAAAGAAAGAGAAGAACTTACGAGTAAGGCGTTGAGAAAGGAGACCTCAAGCTTCAGACTTCCATCTAGTATCGAACTCAAAAGCTCCCTTGATCACAATCAACAGCTCAATATCTGATAAATTGAACCTAAAACAAGGTAGAGAAAAATCGAGAGAGAGAGAGAGAGAGAGAGTACTTGGAGTTGGTGACATCGGAGAAGAGAGAAACAGAGAGAGTGTTTTCACCGTCGAGATGGAACACCTTCATCACTCTTAAGTCGGCGGCGATAAGGAGGGAGAAAATTAGGGTTTTACACCGCCGGAACTCGAGATACAGAAACGGCGAATCAATAATTTATTTAGGCAAGAAAAAAAAAAATCCTAAAACATCACTAAAACACTTTATTGTAATTAACGAAAATAACATTAATTAAAGATATATCTATTTGTTTTTTTATTTTTTTAATTTTATAATTAAAGTTAAAAAAAATTTAGTATTTATCGGGTGTATAATTAAGAAATCACAACTCAAACTCAATAATTTAGCAATTTTTGTTTGATCCTTTCTAACACAACTCGACTATTTTCCACAAAGATTACAAACCGGCCGTACCGGGTTATACAACTTCCAGACTACAGAATATATAAACCAAAAACCACAAGAACCGGAAATGGAACTGAGACCAAGACTCTTGTGTTTGTTTTGTCTTCTTCATGTCACTCTCCTGTGCCCTCCAAACGCCCATATCTATCAAACACACACACAAATCAAAATGTTATTTCTATCTTTAATCAAAATAATAATTTATCTGATGATCTATGACACTAACTAACCTTTAGATTTGAATCCCAACTTCCTGTACACAATGCACTCCCATCTGCTGACATCCCCAAACAGCTTATCCGATTCTTGTGTGAATCTTGCAGTTCCCCCAAATCCAACACAACCTGCAAGAAAAAATCTCCCACATTCAAACAACCAAAACCCAAACTCTCACCACTCAATACTTAATATTACACTTAGCTTACCTCTCCCAATAGAGTATCCCAAACGTAGCAAGTGTTGTTATTTGCGTAGCCAGCGAAAAGAAGCCTCCCGGAGGCAGAGAATGCAATGGATGTCACAGGCAGATTCTCACCATCACCATGCGCCTGATGATACACTTGGAGCTGATGACCAGTCCTTAAATCATACAACCTGCACGTCCCATCGTCTGATCCAGTCCCAAATCTATACCCATCAGGGAAAAACTTGACGGTATTAACATCTCCCTCGTGCCCATGAAACGTTCTCACCGCTCGGCTTGCAGCTCGAGTGTCCCACAAGCATGCAGTGGTATCACACGAACCGGATATAAACCAATTCGGGTTTGATCCACTGATTGAGACACTGGAAAGACAATAGGTTACATAAAGACATGAGTTTATTAAACAAACCGATTCTAATAAACTGATCCCATACCTTAGTACGTCACCGGTATGTCCAGACTGAAACTCACCGCCAAAAACAGATGTTTTGAGACCAGTAGTCACATCCCATAAGACGCATGTCTGATCACCCGAGCTGGTGATGAGATGAGCATCCTCGTTTGGGACATACTGACAGCACGAAACGTAACCCCTGTGGCCACTGAGGGTTCTCGAAACGGGTACAGTTCCGTCCTTGTCAGCGGTTGAGCTGAGACTGAAGATGGAACACACGCTGTCTAACCCACCGCAGGCAACCGTCTGACCGTTTGGAGAGAAGGCGCATGTCATCACCCACGCGCAAGGGAGTTTTATAGCGTGAGTCTTCTGACTCGTTAGAGCGTTCCACACTATTAACCTCCCGTCTTGAGATGCGCTCACGATCCGGTTCCTCTCAGGCGTCCAGTCCAAAGAATAAACCTGTTAAAAGTTACAAAGCTAGGATCTTTACCAAATCCTTCAAATAGACCGAACATCAAACTAGTTCGGTTAATTTTGAAAATGTCTTAAATCTTTGTGAACCTGTAAAAAACCAACATTTCGTTGAAAATCGTAAATTTATTCATTCACATAATTAATATACAAATTCAATAAATATTTGGTTTTACTTTCGTAAGTTTCTTTGTTTTATTCTACATTAATTCAGGTTTGTTCACAACAAGTTCGGACCTAAACTACTCATAGAATGAAGCTTTAGAGATTGGTTTATAGTTACACTAAACACTTAACCACAAGCTACAAAATTCTATAAAGAAGCAGACTTTGAGGATAAAAAGGTATACTGTAAGAGAGAGATAAGATCGAACTTTCCACCCTCACCTTCCCGGTGTGTCCCAGTAGAGTACGGCAACAAACCAGATCCGTCGCTCCGAACTTCACTGGAGAACGACCCTGAGCTGCTGAGTACTTGGCCACTGCCGAAATTCAATTGGAAAGAAAGCAAAACAGATCTAAGAACAAACAATAACAGATAGATTGTGAAGAAGAAGAAGAAGGAGAAGAAGCAACGAACCATCGGTATCTAGGAGCTGGAGGCGTCTTTGTCTAAGTTTGTCACGGAGGCTGTTGACGGTCTCCGTAGCGACGGCGTGGCGTTCTTTGAGCTCTGAGACAGACATTAACGCTTCAGACTTGGGCTTCTCCGTCGTTGATCAAAGGAGTTATAATTTTGGGTGTGTTCTAGAAGAGAGGAGAGTTCATGATTGAGAGGGAAGGAGATCGAGCCCTGGAGAGAGTGGATTCGAGGGGATCACGTGGGGAACGAAATAGTCAAGACAGGCTTTTGGTGTAGTTGTTGTCTTGTTGATGCTTCTGTCCTGAGAGAAAGTAAGAGAGAGCGAAGAGTCAACCGCCGATTGACTGTTGGCATTATGAAAGTGGACCCCACGATGCGTTCAACGACGTCGTTTCGGAGCTTCAGCTGCTTTTGCTCCTTTCCCGCTGATTAATTAATTATTAGTTGTGATTTTGGTTTTGATTTGATAACTCGTCAACGCTTATGATGGTGGAGTTATAAACATTTTTTCATGTCGTGATTATAGATAGCATCTTTCTTCATTATGCAAAATTGGAGATGAGATTCATGTCACACTCATTCCATAAAATTGCAGTTACTAAGAAAAGGGTAATCACTTGTTTCCTTATATCATTATCTCTCTTTTTCTATTCATAAGCAAAATTAGACTATATTACAAAACTATAAAATAAAGGTACGTGGAAGTTTATCCTAGTTGGGGAAATAGCCGTTACCGGCTACAATAAAATATTATTTATAGAATGTGTGTAACTATTAGAAAACTAATAACACCTTGATTAGGCAAATACAAAGGAGGGAGGAACACAAGAAGTCAAGAAGTAAAGAGTAGCAGATAATTAAACTACCCCAATACGCTTATTGGCCCATTACATATCTACATGGAGGATTAGTGACATAACGATGAGTAGAAAAGATAGAGAAGAATAAACTTTTGATTCAACTGCTCCATTCTTTTTGCTCTCTATTTTGTTTGAGTTAACATATTTGTTCATTACTCCTGTACTTCCATCTCCTCCTCCACCTCCCGGATAGACACAACTGTTGTAACCTATCAAAATTAAAATCAAGATAAGGAGAACCAATTAGTATGTGCATTTTTACATTGCTAAGTGGAGCAAATACTTAAAAAGACATTCATGTGATTGTTGCGGTTTGAGAGAAAACATACTAGGGTTTTGGGAGGTGATTGTTGCGGTTTGAGAGAAATCACAATCTGTAGGCCTTTTAGGAGACTTTTGGTAATACATATTCATGGCAAAGGCTGCATGTGACGCCACATTGTTTGGCTCGAAGCAAGCTCCTCCTGGTTGTATCGCCCCACAGTCTATTCCTTGTCCGCACGCCCAATCAATGCTCGATTGCAGCTGCTTATCCGTGGCATCCTTCTTTGATACACACCACCCCGTCGACGCTTTTCCCGATGGCGTCTAAAAACATAAAACCACATTTTTTAGTATTTTAAACAAAATTATTTTGTCAACTGTAATCACAAATTTATAAAGCAGCCAAGATTATCTAACCTGACAACTACTGTTGCTGCTACTACCGCTACTCTTGGCAAGGCCTACATCATAAGCCATGGAATGATCGGTTTTGAAAAGCCCGAAGGCCCGTTCCGAAGATGGTCCAGTCTTCAGGTTCTCATCGTAGAGCGCGAAAATGTAAGTGTCTACGGACTTTCCAGGCATTAGAGGTGTGCCAACCATTGACCTTAGATGAGCTATTAGGTTTCCGTTGTAAGCTTTAGCATTATCCACGCTCGGTCCAACTTCGTTGGGGTCCCCTCGTGAAGCCCATCCTGTTTCCGCCACCACGATCTCCACCTTTTCGAATCCCATTGATTTCAAAGCCGAGTGAACCGCGTCTACCTGTGAACGATGAATTAGAGAGACTGTAACGTGTGTTTCAAGCAAAGACAAACACGTAATATATGACATGAAGAGCACCGTTTGATTTTCCTCTTCTATTATTTTAGCTATATATTATGAAACTTCTGGTCAATGCTGCTTGTTGATGATGACGAGTGTAAACAAATGTTTCAAGAAACATCTAAAATAAGTAAAAAAACTAGTGCGAATCTGGCACGTCAGACAAATCAGTACGCGACTTGACTACAAGCAAGACATCATCACGCATGCTTATCCCCTGAGAAGATAATTATTAACAACGTATGAAATAGAAAAATTTAATTAAGTTTTCAATACTACAGAGCCACAGTAACCAAACTAATAAGCATATTTTTTTAAAAAAGATTGTGTGTTAGTATAGTAGATCCATACACATACGGCACGCATGTATGGAGCCGTATCCAACGTGAACAACTGTCTTTTGTACTATAATAAGAATATAGATATTCCTTCTAAAAGGAAAAGTAGAGAACAGAATAAGTTCCTTGCCACAATCTAGTGCAAAGAAAATCATTATACAAACTATATATTTTAAGACCTAAAGTTCATACTGTATATTAGTCCACGTGAATACTGCAAATTATCATTATTATCTAGATCCTTGTGTGTCACAACAATACATAACTTTTATAGGGAAAAAAAGACAGTGCATAACTTGAAACTAACCCACATAGCTACTAAAACAGTCCACCAACTTTCATAACTAGAGAGATTAGTTGATTTTGCGTTAAGTTTAGTAGAATTTAGTTAGCCACCCAATACAAAAAGTGAATTGATTAGTTTTAGACCAGACTGTAATTAATTTTACCTGAGCATCGAACATGTTCATGTACGTGATTCCAGTGTTAGAGTCGGGTCGACCCGCATTAGGCTGGAAGAGGCAAAACGCCAGCGTTTCGGGTCTCGGGTCACTTTGATAAGCAAAGAACGGGTATGGATTAATAGCGAACGGCGAGCCGGTATCGCTTAAAAACTGCAGAATACCCTTCAAACCGGCTTGATAACCGGACGCAAACGAACCGGAAGACGGCGGTTCTGAGCTACCCAGAACCGACATCGCGTGCACCGTCGACACCTTAATTTTCCCGCCGAGCGACGCCGCCTCGAGCGCTTTTTGAACGTTCTGCATCGCCGGGAGGAGCTGGCTCACCAGATTCGGGTCTTTCGACAGCAGAACCTCGTTGCCGACGGTGATGAGGATGATTTTGGAGGCGGGGTAAAAAGGGAGGACGTTGGAGCTGATCCATTGAGAGGCGGCGTTGGGATCGGCGGCGAGAGAAGGAAGATCTCCGTTGGCTGTGCCGATTACGATGCCGACGCCGGTTCCGGCTAGAGCTTTGATGATGGCGGGATCGGCGCCGTAGAGTCTCACCTTCTGGATGGAAGTGGATTGAATGAGCTTGGCGGTTTCAGAAGGCGGAGGGAGGTTGTCGGCGACTTGACCGTAGTTGACTCCGATGAAGGGCTCTGCATCTGTGGACGACAAAGAGAAGAAAAAAACAGAGTAAGAAACTTAAGGTTTAGAGGGAAGAAGAGAGGAGGGGGAAACTACGTCGTATTGAAGAAGGTACTTACTTGAGGAAGGGAACTGAGAGAGGAAGATGAGGAGGAGAGAGAAGTAGATGGAGATAGCCATGATGGTGAGTGAGAAGGAGACGCAGAGAGTTTGAGAAAGTTTTATATAAGCTTTGTTGCTAGATTAAATAAATTTTTTTACTGTAACGGTTATGTTAGAGAAACGAATTTTCAAGGAAGACATGGTTTCTACTCGTTCTTCCACAGTACACGTGTTGGTTGACTTCTATGTCTTAAGTGTTTGTCTTCTGTCTTGGTTTACTATTGACTATTGTAATATTATAGGGTGATTTCAGGTAAGAAAACTTTTTGCAAAATAAATTTCTTTTTCGACACAAAAGTTTTGTCCAAAAGCAGGTTATCCGATTTAAAGATTAAAAGTTGCAACTTTTAAAATTGTTGGTGGATGTAAAACCGATGAAAATTAGGTAGAATGTAGGATTCAAAAGTACAAAAATGGTTGAAACATTATTCATGTCTCGTAATTGAAGAGGAGACGTTAAACCTCTGAATAATTTCGTATACTGTATATTATTTTTACTTCATTTGACATAAAAGGTGGATTACACTATTCCTCTTTTTTCCATTCTACTTCCCAATCATAACCCATTCTTCACGTTTCACTGACCACCACCAATAATTCTTAGCTTTTGGTGATTTCATCGTTTCCACCTCAATTATTATATATGACTGTTATGTTGACTAAGGATTCTATTCGCATTTGACATGATTTATAAACTTATCCTCAAGATTTATAACCAGCGCTCGCATCATTTACAAAAGAAAACAACCAAAAATATTGAATTGTGTATAAATAAAGTTGCATGTTCCAAAACTAGGACCCCAACTTTTTCTATCCTATGATATTTGTTCACATTTTCATCAGCAACCCTAAAAAATCCAAATCCAAAACCCCCAAGGACGAACAAAAGACGAGATCACAACAAACAAACAAAACAAAAGTACCTCCAAACCCAAAACCACAAACAAACAGATTCTCTTATATTCTAATATGAATAAGCCAAATTAAAAGAAGACTTGATGTTCAAGCAAAACCCAGACTGACCAGAGATTCTCCTTAGCTTAGGCACCTGAGTGCGAGACCGGTGTTGTCTCGAACTTCCCTTCGGTGAACAAATGGTTGTACTGTTGAGGCAGTGCATGTTCCACCTACAGTATTGTAATAGAAAACATTCTGAGAATGATTCCCTCGATGAACAGTTTCCTTCCCCTCACTCACTCGGTCGGTTACAGTAAGCTTGTAATCAATGATGACTTCTGAATTTTGTAACTAGACTCTGGAAATACTTAACAAATTTGAAGAACAGGAGGAAATAAAAACAGGGCTCATGGACAGGGAGAGGAAAACCAAACCTAATCTCCATCGATCAGGGGAAGCACCAGGGACCATTACATTGATCTCACTCGACTTGGCTGTTGTTATAGCTGTCTCTAATGAGTCTTTGCTTAGGTATAACTGGCATCCAGTTGTGTTTTTTTCTTCTGAAACTGTGGGATTTGAACCCGGGAGTGAGCATGGATGAGATCAAAAAGGCAGCAGTGATCCATTTTCAATGGAAACATGAAACCATGGCTGGACATTGCTATGAACCAATACAAGTCTCTCTGGACTAAATATGTTGATAACGAAATGGAGTTTGTACCGATGTGTCTCTAGAGAAAGATATCGATATGTGGTCAGAGTCATTCAGGGCATTCATTAACTGATATTACGTTTATCATCTTTTATATTATATAGGGTTACCAAGTGTTTTGCTTCTTCTCTCTGTCATAGTTTTGTTCTTAGTTATATTTTGTGGAACTCTTTCACAGCAAGAGCTACATCCAAAACTGCAATGTCTCTCCTTGTTTAGCTTTGTTTCATGCCAAGCTATGTATTACCTAAATGTTAACATTCAACCAAATTTTTTGACTTAAGATTGAAACATTAAGAGAAATGGACTAGGAAGATTAACGCAATGAAGGATTTTGTCATATGTTTGATTTTAGTTACATTTTATTACTATCAAACACATTAACAGCTTCTTCCCATTCACCTGCACCAAAAGCAAACCTCCTCATGACCTTAGCAACTGTGTTCAAGGTAACAATTTTATCTTGCCATGAATACCAATAGTCATAATATCATAAGCACCACTCGAATTCTTGTGCCCATTTCAGGACACCGAGTGCAGATCTCCAGTCATCTATAAACCTATATATGGAGCAGCTTATGAACCAAACAGCAGACATCCTGAATGTACATAATAGATAATAGAAGGTACAAAATAACACTAAATTTTTTATGACCCATGGCAAATGCCCATGTTTCCATAGCCAAGAGCCGGCACTGTCCTTTTGCAAGAGCAGTAGCAGGTTTTCCTGATGCATTCCATACAGGTCCCAAGGCGTAATGAGTTTTCACATAATCCCTTAAACCAAGTAAGTAAAGTTCTTTTAAGGCTTTAGCCCATTCCACATGGTTAGCGTCTTTGTAGACAGAACATGGAGATCACATATTTTAAAAATGTACAAGGAGCATCAGTAGATGCGGAGGCATCAAGATCAACGTTACATAGATTTGGGAACACTTCGTCTAGCTCAATATTGTATGAATTGGCATACATAGAGGCAAAAGGAAGGATGAAGAAAGGAAATAAAGTTTGGCAGATTGCTTTAGGGTCAGGGTTTAATTGTAACAGTGCGGTTTGGGTGGCTGGCTCTACGTAATGTCAAGGCTTCTACAAATAGTCCTTGGGAACATTGCATTGGTAGATATCCGGTTAAAATTGATTCTGATTCCGCTAAGTCAGAGACTCATGTCCAAACCGGTCGGTCCTAATTTACGTCGTTTACTCTCTCGAGTTCTCATAATTTGATGGCTACGATGTTTTCTCTGCTCGTTATTTATAAATTTACATTGGTGTTCTAGTATTTGATTGTTTTATTTCTTACATGAAGTTTATAAACGCCGAATACAAGTGAATTGTATGACGTCATATCGTGAAACAACGTCATGCTACATTACAAGAAATTAAGTCAGCAGTGGATTAGGCTACTAATGTGTGGATAATGTGTCACTAGAACCATATACTGCAGAATCAAATAAAAGCTTTACTTAGCATGGACAACGTATATGACTTTTTTTTTCTTTACAAGGGACCATGCGTTATATGACTTTCTCCACCTTTTCACTTTAAAATTTGTATTAAACGCCAAAATTCTTTAAAATAAAAGAAGAGGAGAGACTCTCTCTGAGTTCCCTGCCAGCTAATGCTAAAAGGACCATTTTGGATGATACAAATTCTACAAAACAAATGGATAATCTAAAGAAATTAGAGAGTTTTATCAACTTAACCAGCAGCCACAAAATGAATTAAAAATTTCTTCGATTGATCAATCATGTCCATAACAAAAAGTTTATATAGTTGAGTCAAAAACTCTAAAAAGGAGATATTGATTGCATCGATTTTAGAAAATGGGGTCTTTCATGTTATGGAAAAGCAAACTTAAAGTTCATAAATTATATTAAAGAGAGACGAAAAGGGTATAATGTTGAGCATGTCTTATTGAAGAAGGAAATCACCCTCATTAAGTGTTCCATTTATATTGCCAAATGCACTTCTGCTAGTAGATAATCTATAAATCAGTTCATTTAATCTGCATAATTTGTGGAATATATATCCTTTATGTTTTAACATAATTTCGTGGGATAGTAATTTTTTGTTTGTAGGTGAATGAGTTTTTGTTATGTGATGTGTATTATGAAGGTTTATCTCTTTGTATGTTTGTCAAAAAAAATGTATTTTGAAATTTTTTATTGACCCTTGCAATGTTTATTTGAAAATTTGCATATTTAATGTTCTGTCTTCTTTTTATCTTGGTGAAAGTGCTAATGGAATTAGTGTTTTTAAGATTTTTTAATCAGAAACTATATGATGGCTTTAAATAGATGTGGTATGTGTTTTTAGTTTTTTTTTTTTGAACTAAGTATGTATTTTAGAATTTGATGTAAAATGTTAAGAGGTATGCATGCATTAGACCATCAATTCAAGTTCTATTAATTATCAGTTTAGACTATACATTAAAACAGCCAAACATTTCACAACAAAAATTAACAAAAGGAATCCAAGACATAATGGCCTTTCAGCTTGCGTTCTCTCCTTTTTTTTTCTTTAAAAGTATCAAAATGAAAAACAGGAAAGCTTATCACTGTTAATTTGCTTTTTTTATCGACAAAACTTTTCTGTCCACAACGCCTATTCATATCCATTAGAAAAAATAAAGCTTCTCAATTTGAGAAATCAAGCGCAATAACCTCCCTAACTTTATAAGTTACTGTTGGGTTAGAATTTAACTAGAACCGAAGACTCATAAATACAAACTCATGATTTCTTTAATTTCTCATGTATTCTTTGTGTTTTCTTTTTACTAACTGAAGTCGTATATCGGAAAATATATTGATCAATTTAAAACCTTAGAATACAATACAAGTGAAGATAACATTTCTAAACTAACTAAGAAACAATTTATTATAGTTGACATTTGCATGTGGACGTAGTTAGACAAAGAAATATTTCATATGTATAAGAAAACTTATACGATTGATTGTGTAAATATATGCATTCAAGTGTTTCGAATTTGAGAAAAAAAAAACTTCACATCTTATATAAAAGTGTATAACCAAAAGTGATTGCATGTTTGAAAAAAATTGAAAAATGATTAAAGCAAATGATGTAATAAGAAGAAAGATGTGATTAGTCATAGCCTCATAGGCAATGAACAAATAGCAAGGACAACTTTTGGAAGCACTGAGAATAATGTTGTGGATAAAGTAAAAACAATAGAAAAACTATTATGATATTCACAATTTAAGATAAAGGAAAATTTGAGTATTTATTTCCATGATTTTCCAAAAAAAAAATTGCTATAATTATTACTTAATAGTATATGAAATAAAGTTCAATTAAAAATATTGAAAATAATATTTCTATGGTCTATAAATAAGAAATGAAACCATCTCAACACCAACAAGATACAACAACCCCAAGAAGAAGAAGAAAACATATAGAGAAAAACAGAGATTTTCAACAAAGATTCCTCTGGCTCTGTTTGTCATTGTTCACCATGACTATTGTTCTTCTTCCTCTGTTTCATTTCTTGATGGCAAAGGTCTCTGCTTCTCACTTCTTTCTAGTTACCTAAATCACTAACTCCCACTCATACAATCCCTTTGATACAAAAAAACTCCTTTACTTATTTTTTTTCCTGTTTTGTAGTATTTGAAAAAAAAATATCATAATGGACTCAGTTCAGTTTCAACACTTTAAGATGAAGAAACCTAGAGGATTCTTGAACTTCCAAACAATGAAATCATTCACGAGCTTATTCAGACTCATTGAACTGATTCTTCTTCTAATCTTGATCTCCAAACTCTCTTTCCCTTCAGTGAGACTCTCCACTGACATTTTCAGGGGAGCAGCAGAGTTTCTCGTTAGCCCGAGATTCGTTTTCTTCATTGGGAACGCTATTGTAATAACTCTTTTTGCGATATCCAGACGGTACAACTCAGCTCACGAGCCTATCTCAAAGACAACAGACGCAGTAAGCAACGACCTTTACCAAGAGTTTCTTCACGAGAGTGAGAAGAAGAGATCCAAAGTTTATGAGACGACGAAAACAGAACAGCCCAAGAAGCCGAGTGGAGTGAAGAGGGTTAGTTTCGAGAGAAGCCAAACGCAGAAAGCGTTTGAGGCGGTTCACCCGCTTGAGAGTACATGTGGTGGGAGAGTCATGAAGAGGTATGAGTCGGAGAAGCATCTGAGGATTTGTGACTCGGACAAGAAAGTAGTGGTGAGGGGTAAGAAAGCAGAAGATAGAATGAGCAACGAACAGTTTAGGACAAAGATTGAAGCCTTCATCGCGAGGCAAAAGAGGATTCAGAAGGATGAAGGACACTTGATAATCTAGCTCTTCTTGGTTACTGAATGTTTTTGTTTCTTTTAGTTATAAACTTGGATGCTCTGTTTCAAAACATTTCATAGTCTTGTAAGTCGTAACTTTGCCTTGCTAAAACTCTGTATCTTAACTCTTGTAAACCTTGAAAGTTGTTTAAGTAAATAATAAAATGTTATGGTATGTTACATATGCTTTTTAATTGTAACGAGTTAAATTGATACATAAAACGCGGGTGATCAGTGCAATTGTATAGTTTGAAGATTGAAAAAATACTCCTATTAGCTGAACTCATTATGTGATGTTTTATGAGGCTTACAATTAAAATCTTTTACCAAACGCTTCAACTGTAGATTTTTTGCTGTAACGGTTGTGTGAGGTTAATATTTCTAAATGTTAAAATAGGATCGGTAAAATATCATTTTTATTTTTATTTTTTCTGTTAAAAATCTAATTACTTATTGTCAAAGAATAAAAAAATTACTAAAGAAATAAAAAGTGTGCAACACTATAATTTTTCTGAAAGCCACCCATACTAGTATTATTTTTCGTGCACTAGTGCCGGTATGTTCGCACACTCTAATTACTTATTTATTCCTAACTATAGATGGTTTTTCATGTAATATGGTTTATTTGTACTTTTGTTTGATTGTATATGTCTTTGTACCTCAAATACAAAATGATATTTAGTAATGTTACTTTCATATTTGTTGTTTAAATTTGTTGAATATGATACAAGCTTTCATTTACATTACTTTTATAACATATTGACAAAATATTAATATTTTTGGCAGTTGTAATATGCTAGTAATCCTACTCTGTGTCACACGCTAACTTACTTGTTATAAGAAGAGTTCACAATTTAGCATGCTTGATGTAAAGCTATTGAAAGAAGAAAACTCTCGTGATGATTTACATGGACAAGTTTTTTTGTGTTTTTACAACGACGCGAATATTGTCTGACGAACGTGGAATTCACAGGCCGAGGATCGACGTGAGGCATACTGACAATGACAGTGGAATGTTACATACAGTTGATCGCAACTTCGCAAGAGATGAATCTTGATCACACGCTATTAACACGCCTCGAGTTTAGGTTTTGATGTGATATTGCGAACGTGGTTAGTTTACACAGTTACACTAGTCGAGAATCGAATATTCCTTCTACTAGCTAGTTGGTTCCTAATATGGAGATAGCAGATAGAAAGCAAATAGATAAGCATATATGAACGATGTTTCAAAATGCTGAATAGCGTTATTTAGGGTTGTGGGTAAAAGGGAATAAAATACATTATAGAGGAGGGAATTGTTGGTACTAAATATGTCCTCACGTCATCCATCTTGGTCTCAGTTTTTTTTGGGAATATTTTAAAATCCCATAACTTATTTATCTCCATGCAACACTATAGCATATTTGCCATCGACAAGCCAACACAAGAGTATCGATTCTTTAATATTTGAACCAGCTACCAAAGAATCCATCATTCAATTATATTTTAGCATAAACTTCAAGCATATATGCCCAACACAAGTGTATCTTGGTCTCAGTTTTATTAGGTATATCGGACATGGAGGTTTATGCTAACATATGAATTACGTAACACTTAATTCCAAGCATCTGTCTCCGACGACATCGGTAAATTCTGAAGAATACTGATTCATACATATACAAATATATATATTTTCTGTTTTGCTTTTTTTTTACTGAGCTAAAAACAAAGAGAATTATTTTTCTTCTTTGTTATTAAAATTAGTGATTGTTTTTAGTAATTTTTTTATATTATTTCTGTGTTTAAAAATTAAATTTTACACTGGAGAAAACATTATACCATCCCGTAATATTTTATCTAGCTTACGCACTCACGCTGAAATGATAATTATTGTTTTTAATCCTTTTAGTTAGAATATAAGATTTTGATAGTAGAATGATAAAATATGATTTCCTTTGAGAAACTACGTCAGAAAGTATCTGACGTATAGGAACCAATATCTGGAAAGGTGTAAGAGGCAAAATATGCTCGATCGGATATGAAAAGATCGATATGCAAATCTATAGTATCTAATGAGAATGACGAATACACGTGAGATCGACAGGAACCTGCAAGGAACAAATCTTATAATATAGAAGAATACTTCTAGTTTGTTTACTCTACTTTTATACGTTTTACGCATGTGATTAGTAGATTATTAAAAAGTGCCTTCACTCTATTATGAAAAGTAGCATAAAGTTTGGTTTGTTTTCTTATTTCTATACAAACATCGTGAGTTAAACATATAGAACACCATTTGAACGTAGACTAGTTTGTGAAGATGTTTTTCTTATACAAGAAATTTCAGATCGAATGTGAATTTATTTTCTCTAGTCATCCTATAAATTTTATAATGCTAAAAATGTAAAAAAAAAGTATCCAATAATTCAAGAGATATATGCATATATCATACACGACATGACATGACATGACAAAGTTGAGGAAGCAGAGAATATGTGCCATATGAATGTATTGTCTATTTCAGGGTTAATAGAGATCCATTCATCAGCTGCCATTCAACATGCATAGACAAAACATCACTTCGAATCTTACTTTAGCATAATTTATCTATTATTAACCGAATCAACTAAGTTCCTCTCAGTATATTTTTCTAGATATTTTGTTGGTGTTGATCAAAACAAAAAAAAAAGATATTTTGTTGGTTGAAATAAATACCTTTTTGGATATTTGATGTCGACCATCTAAATTAAAAGAAAATATCATTTCAACGGCTGTGCAATTATCTGAAAACTTTTTGTTTGATCAAAAATCTGAAAACTATTGATACAAAGCTTATTACTAAAATTTTACAGAGCTGCATGCTGATAAGAGTTAAGGATTATGAAAACAAAAATGAAAATCTCACACCATAAAAGGAAAAAAGTAACGTCGCCCACAAGAAACACAAAACTTTAGTTTTTGGCTAAAACAGATAAACCAACTGCTTATCAATAACTACTTTGTGATTAGGCCTGGATACATATCAATTCCATCTTTAACATCTTATCATCCAAATGTTATACATCATCACCAAAAAAAAAATGATTCAAATTTTAACTAGAAAATTCAGAACTCTGTTTTTTCAAGCTAAACCGCCATTTTCATATATATTTCTTGTGAGGATCATAGCCAATGAGCTCGAAATCAGCTGCCACAAAAGAATCTATATGTTTCTTCTCTGTATTTATCTTCAAAACCTGTAAAGAGCCCAAATATAAATAAGAATATAGTTGAAACAAACTAAGCTTATGCATTCATCAAAGATCATGTATGCTTTTTTACTCACAGGAAAAGGTTTTGGTGGGTTCTCAAGTTGCTCTTGTAGAGGCCTAACATGGTTCTTGTAAACATGAGCATCTCCAATCACATGGATAAAATCACCAGGAACAAGATCTGCAAAATATCAACCAAACATCAATAAAAGAAGATAAAAATGCTCTTTCTGTAGTGAAAATCTGGTACGTACCACAGACATGAGCTAGGATGCATGAAAGAAGTGAGTATGAGGCAATGTTAAACGGTACACCAAGACCCATATCTGCTGACCGCTGATACATTTGACACGAAAGCTCTCCGTTTGCAACAAAAAACTGTGCAAACATGTGGCAAGGAGGAAGTGCCATCAGCTTAAGGTCAGAAGGATTCCAAGCTGACATTATAATCCGGCGATCATCAGGATTGTTCTTGATCTTGTTAATTACATCTAAGAGCTGATCAAATCCTTGGCCAGTGTAATCAGCATGCATATCTGTGTACCTGTAGAAAGAGATTAAACAAAATAGCTAAACAGTATAAAAATGTGTTGCTAAAACTCAGAGAAGCTACTGACTTAGCACCAAAGTGTCTCCATTGAAATCCATAAACGGGTCCAAGGTCACCTTCCTCTCTCTCAGTCAGCATATCATCGCATAGGACGGGACAGGAGAAAGAACACTCTTGAGCATCGTCATCTTTCCCGCTGCGGAGAGGTGTCTGTTAGACCAGCCACTCGCCTTTTGCTTGATTCTATCGACCATGGAGGCAAACAGGTCTCGTTTCTTTCTACCGAAATGTTTCGGGAGACCGAGATATTTGCCAATGTCTCCTTTTTGAATGCCCAGTTCATCTTTCACTGCGGTTTTGAGTGACATCGGAGCTTTCCGGAAAAAGGTGATAAACGATTTGCTTGGGTTGATTGTTTGACCGGAGGCTTCTTCATAGCGTTTTAGGAGCTTGTGAAGGGCTATACTGCTGTCTTTGGTAGCTTTGATAAAGAACATTGTGTCATCCGCAAAGAGGAGATGGTTTAGTCGAGGACTCCCTCGAGCTACACAGATACTTTGCAAGGATCCGTCCTCTTGCGCTTTATTACATAAACCCGAGAGCACCTCACTACATAAAATGAAGATGTATGGTGATAGAGGATATAACCAGCAACTACTACCGAATTCCAATATGTTTCGCCTTCTTTCTCGAACTGTTTCTGATCCCACTTCGCATACTGAAACAATGATTTTCGTCGTGGTGGTTGGCAAATCAGTCTCGTCTCCTCCATTATCAGACACGGAATAGCTTTCCGTTGAATATTTAGCCGGCACCTCCTCTACAGAAGCCAAAGCAGGCTTCAAAATCTCCACGGTGGTTGCAGAAAAAGGACCAGAAGCGAGAAGCGGTGGATCGTTGACCATTTTTATTGAGCTGTGTTTTTTATATATCTTTGATTTGTTCAGTTATTTTTGAGCTGAAGGAGAAGCTTCAAGACGCGAACCAGAGGATTGATGTTAAGGCCATCGTGTTGACCGGTAAAACAAAAAGAAAAATTGAAACTTTGAGCTTCTCTGTTTTAGCGTTTGATCATGTGTAGTAGTCTTCCGTGTTCTTTCTTTAAGCTAAAGGTTGTGACTTTCAATCCTAAAGTTTAGTGTTTTAGTTTGCTTTAATGTCCTTTGATCAATTCAGGGAAAGGTGGAATATTTTCTGGTGGTTTCGATCTCAATGTCTTCCACCAAGTTCATAAGACTGGTACCAATAGTTTCTTCTTCTGTATGTGTTTATAGTTTGAAGCATATACTGTGTTATGACAATCTCGTTTCTCTTGGCAGGGGATATGTCGCTTATGCCTGATATATCCTTTGATCTTGTGGGCACCCTCATGGAAGGTGACTTTAGTTCAAATTCTTTAGTTTGATAATTCTCAATAAGATAGCCTGAGACTATTATACTTTTTGCTGCAGTTGAAGAAGTAGCTCTTGGTGGTGGTTTTGAACTGGCACTGGTGAGACTTTTCAAGTTTACGTATCTCCTCTTCTTTTTTAACGTTTCACGGACAAACTTATCAAAAAGAAAAAATGTTTCACAGACAAGATGATTGGTTTTGTTGTTAGGGAAAGAAATGCATCTGATCGGTCTCAAAGAAATGCAGAAGCCATCTGGCTCCATCTCCTTCATCCACGTGGCCGACCTAGCACGTGCACATTTGTTTCTTACGAAGAAAGAAACAGCTTCTGGTCGCTATTTTCTGTTCTCACAACACAAATGTTCCAGAGATTGCGGATTTTCTCAGACAAAGATATCCTCATTACAATGTTATTTCAGAGTAAGCATTTGTTTCCACTGAAATTGCAAATTTTAATTGAAAAAGAAGTTCTGATTGTTTTCTCATCATATTTTTTTTTTGGGTTGTGAATTTGGCAGATTTGAAGAGTGCTTATCAAGTGCGAAACTGACGCTATCCTCCGAAAAAAACTCATCAACGAAGGCTTTCGATTTGAATATGGGATGAAGGAGATGTATGATGAGATGATGGAGTACTTTGAGACAAACCCATGGGCCTAAAGAATCTTGATTTTCCTATGATGTAAAATGGATTTTATGAGTATTGTATATGGGTCTCTGATCTCAATATATGATTCCTATATGTTGGTTGATTTTATGTCTCTTTATACATAAATGTTACTTGCAATGTTTTTGGTTTGTTAATAAAATTTATGTGTGGAGAAGTTTCGTGCTGTTTATCTAAAACTTGTGAAATGTCATTTTGTTTTTGAAGTTGAAGTGTTTATCATTATATGCAATGTTCTGATTATTATACGACTCTGTTTTGCGACAATCTGAAGAACGTACAGACATGATAGGATCTGCTTCGTATAATTGACCATTGATTATGATTGTAGACTGAATTCTTAGAAAGTGGTCCCAAAAGCACTATAATAAAAACGAGGATTCAATACCACGAAGTGTACGTGTTTTCTCTTGGCTAACTATAGATATATTTAGCTATTGTATAATCCACTTTATAACTCAGTATTACTAGCGACAAAAAATAAGAAAACCCTGTTTATGGCTAGCTTCATGAGTGAGATTAGTTAAACTTTTAGTGGCTTCAGGTAATGAAATATTTAATTAGTGATATTTTTTTAAGTATACCATAATGGTAAAGGAAATTGCAGGCGCATCACAATATTATTGATACTTGATGTCAATGACCCCAAAAAGTCAGCAAAAACTTAAACTCTCTTTAATTTCAGATGTGACTTCTTTCACAAGAACACCATCTTTGTTATATAGGAAAAGAGGTCCCCTTCTCATTCTTTCTTATATTAGGGTGGGGATAATCCGACGGTTCTTGCAACTTGATGTGTTTGCAACTTGATGTAAGGATTTCACGTGAGATAAGTTTGCTTCTCTTTCTTTTTCTTTGTAAATAATTTTCAACCAGGTGATACCCGCGCAGGGCGCGGAGTGAATGGATTAAAAGAGATTATAACTTTTAATCTATAGATATTAGAAATGCAAAACTTATAGTCACAAGATTACATATTATATAATGAGTTGAGACTCACCATAAGTGTTTTGCTTGCAAGATCGAATTTGTAATGAAGGTTTGGGAAGAAGAATGTGATGAGTAGATGTGCTCAAAACAACCTATTTATATATACGATGAGGAATGATTAGATTTCAAATGATGAAATCGTATGTGATTTGGATGAAAGCTAATCTATAAGAGTAATCAAAAACTTATATAAACTAAATTATGAAGGAAAAAAAAAACACATACAATAGAATTATTGTTTTCATAAAATAAAATATATATATAAGATAAAACGAAATATAAGCAATAAACTAATAAAATTCTTGAAAAACATGAGCAAAAACACACTTAATGATGTTACTGTAATCATAAAACATGATATTGCAGCATATGTGATAGAATAACATAATAAAGTGAAATCACGATGTTGTCACCTAGGTAAAATGACAATGTTACCACCTAGGTAAAATCAGAAAAACCTAATGTTTTGGTCTAGAAAATGAGAGAGTTAAACTACTTCAATATATAGAAGAAAACTGGTGGGAGAGAGTTAAGTCTACGTGAAATCGTACATCAAGTAGCAAAGAAAAAGAAACAATGTCGGGAATGTGGAGTGGCAAATATGACAAGTATGGAAGAACCATGGCCCCGGGTTCGGTTCCAGAACGAGGGTCGTGTGACAAGTGTGGTGACGAGAAACCGCCTCTGCAACAGACCCAATGCATTACAACTTGTGCGAGCGTTGTTTGGGCGGGTGCTACAGCCCTATTTTTTACAATCCCAGGTTCCGTTGTGATGTCTGTGAGCAGTGGAATAAGGCGAGGAAGGCTGCTAGGGCAGCAGCGGGAGAGGCTGCTGGCTCAGGAGAGGCTGCTGGCTCGGGAAAGGCTGCTGGCTCGGGATAGATTAAATTCTTCGCACGCCATAACAATCTGTCTCTTGTTGAATAAGAACTGATTAATGTTACTGATCAGTGATGTCTTTTAGTATCTTCTACCGTGTGTTGATGTTATGTTAAAGACCATTGGGAACTTTTTAATGCTTACTAATCATTGAAGTCAATATATCCACTGACATTATGTAGTTTAAATCCTACATCGTTCTGTTCAGACAATATCACTTTGAAACAAAACAATACTACAAATTTCAGAACATGAGTGAAGAACTGAAATAAAGATTTGAGCTTTAGAGGATCTAACCAGCAACTACTACCGAATCTCAATATGTTTCGCCTTCTTTCTCGAACTGTTTCTGATCCCACTTCGCATACTGAAACAATGATTTTCGTCGTGGTGGTTGGCAAATCAGTCTCGTCTCCTTCATTATCAGACGCGGAGTAGCTTTCCGTTGAATATTTAGCCGGTACCTCCTCTACAGAAGCCAAAGCAGGCTTCAAAATCTCCACGGTGGTTGCAGAAAAAGGACCAGAAGCGAGAAGCGGGTTTTGACATACCGTTGTCGGAGGAAGCTCAAGTGACAGAGAAGAGTCAGCGAGAAGGATTGATGTTGGGAGATGAGCTATGACCTTTTTATAGGAGGATAAACACCAACGGAAAGAGGAATAAAAAGCATTGAATATAGAGTAAAGATGCGTATTAATGGAGATGAATCAGTAACGTATTGGAGGAGACGAATATATGACGAACCGATGCGAAATTCAATCCAGAAATTCATCAGAAATAGTAGACGTGAAATGAAAAGAAGACGGATTGGGATGAACCTTAGAATCAGAAGTCTAGAATAACCAAAGACCAAAGCGACGCGCGTAAAAAAGTGCGTGAGATACACGGACAGCCCAGCGCGTCGACATGTGGCAAGAAAGCCCACCTTCTCCAGAGTGACGTGAATAGCATAAAAAAGGCAGATTGTATAACTTTATATATATATAGATAAATAGGGAGCCACATAAAAGTATATATATATTTTTAGCACCTATTCAAAATTATCATAAAATATTTTAAAATCCAAAACCATAGTGGTGGTACATGTGTATACATCGAGTGTTGTAGAGCGACCCGTTCAAGTCACAATACGTGGTCAACACGCCAATCGTGAGATGACGCCGGTAAAAACCGACCTAAGTGATGAACTCATTGAGTCATGACCACTTCCTGGTAACTACGCATATATATACTCTTCCCTCTCCTTTATCTGATATCCAACATAAACATAACTCCTAATTTTCTTTCTTAACCAAACAAACAAACAAACAAACAAAAACTCTTTCCCCCGAGAAATCTTCTAGTTCATTATCAAGCGTGGTACATGTCACAAACCTTTACGTTATGTATTTGTTGATGAACCATTCGCTTGTCCTCGTATTCATCCCTTGGTTGTTCCTCTCTGTTTTTTAGCTGAGGAAAAGGAAATAAAATGGACACTCGAGGAACTGGACCAAACCTCTGAGGCAGTTGGATACGGTGCGGTGAAGTAAGCATCATCTCTATTTATTATACTGCTGGATTCTCTCCACAAATTTGGCACAGCTAACTTGTTTTAATTTTGTTTTTTTTCCTTCAAGGTATGCTGACCTGAAGAACAATAGATCCACAAGTTATGCTTTCAACTATGATCTAATGCTTAGTGACAAGGTACTGGAATTTTTTTTGGCAGCTAGTCTACATATTAAGGAGTCATGTACACATGCTTAATTTATATTCATCTTATGTCTTGAGCAAGGGAATACAGCTGCCTACCTTCTCTACACCTATACTCGGATCCACTCAATCATCAGAATGTCTGGCAAAGACATAGATGAGCTGAAAAAGGTATTTCTCTCAAGCTTTACTTAAAAAAATTTCTTATCATTGTTAATTTATAATAGCAATCTGTGTGGTATTCTCTACTAAATTAGAGACTAATATTCTTGGATTTGTTTCTTACTGATTTTACATTTTTCATCTGTCATTACTTTATTTATCGCAGACAGGTAAGATAGCATTGGATCTTGCAGACGAACGGGCACTGGGTCTTGGCCTGGTTCAATTTCCTGAGGTAAAAATACACATACTCATTAGATGGTATTTTCACATTCTTATTTCTTTTTCTTGGTAACAAAACGAATAGTTGCAACACATTTTTCAGACTGCTGAGGAAGCGTGCACCAAATTATTGCCCAACTTGCTGTGCGAGTACCTCTACAACTTATCTGAACTGTGCACCAAATTCTACACCAGTTGCAAGGTAAGTATTCCAGAAAATTCTACTCTTCTATTTACCCTGACCTATAATAATAGATTGCATTACCTTTTATATGAACTTGAACCTTTTTTTTAGGTCAATGGTTCAGTTGAGGAGACAAGCCGTCTCCTCCTTTGTGAAGCAACGGCCACAGTCATGGTGAAATGCTTCCACCTTCTTGGAATCACCCCTGTTTACAAGATGTGACTACACTCAAATCGGCAAATGAAACCGAACCCAATACGGCAGAAGGTTTTTATGTGCTGACAATTATATAGGGGATATATTTATATTATAAGTTACTAGGGACTGAGAGTGTCATATTCTTCATCCATTATCCACCAGTTTCTCTCTCGTATCGTTTTGGTGGTTGTGTTTTTATTAGCTTATTACTCTATTAAACTTGTCAAGATCTTTCCTAGTCTAGATTGTGATTTATATTTCTTCCGGGCTTAAAATTTCCAACCTTATTGGAAATGAACACCTGTTTTTATATACAGTATGTGAGAACTGTTTTCATATACTAAATCACAAAACTGTTTCTATAGAACTGCTTATAATTTACATGAACTAATATGTTGACACATGGAGTAATTTCAATTGATGGATAGCCTGATATGCGAAAAGCGAATATTAAGCTTGGATCAATACACATGAGACCTTATGGAACCTCATTTGTTTGTTTTTGTCATTTGCCGCACATCAACTGTATGGAACCTCATTTGTTTAGTGAGAAACTTCTGCTTTGTAGAATATTATTAGCTGTGTGCATCAAATACCAGCCTTTAGTCAAAGAGTAATAAGAAAAAAAAGTTGCCAAAAAGAAGTAATGAGAAAAAAAGAAACTAAAATAAATAAAGAATATCTTCCTCCAATAAAATCTAAACACATGTACCACTTCACGTCAAGTTGCAGAAACACTCAAAAACACTTTTCTTCTATAAATTCGTTCTCCTAAACCATTCACATTCCCCCTTCTCTCCTTCTTCTTCTCCTGATTTCGTTTTTCTTCATACGATTCATTATAGAAGTTCTCAGCTGTGGTGAGAATATAATCTTTAAAAACCAACACGAAGATTCTCCTTCCTTCCTATTCCTCTTCTCTTGATTTTTGTTTTTCTTCAACGGTTCATTTTGCAAAGATCTAAGCTATTGTGAGAATAACCTTTCAAAAAAAAAACATTAGACAAAAACATTGATGCTTAACCAGCAGTTCTTGGTCTTTGAGACGCATGTCTCCGATTATACTCAGTGAGATCTTCCTCTCTGGGTTTATGTTAAACTCCACAATCAGGCGCAGGACTCATCTCGTTCAATCTTTCTCTGTTGTCTTCCTTTACTGGCTTTATTACGTCTCATAGTTTCTCAAATCTCTCCATCTTTATTTACATACTCGTATAATTAAAACAAAACCCTAGTTTCCAAAAATAACTCTTTTTTTCTTGGTTCTGTTCTGTTCTTGACTTCCCCTACAAGAAAACCCATTTTAATATTCTCTCTTCTCGTAAAAGACTTCTTTGTTTGTTTGTGTGTGTGTGCTGGATGGACTCGTCGTCGTCTGGAACAACTTCTTCGACGATTCAAACGTCGTCAGGACCTGAGGAGAATCTCATGGAGCAGAGGAAACGGAAGAGGATGCTCTCAAACCGTGAATCAGCGAGGAGATCAAGAAAGAAGAAACAGAAGCTTCTTGACGATCTAACGGCTCAGGTTAATCAGCTTAAGAAAGAGAACAGCGAGATCGTGACAAGTGTCAGCATCACAACGCAACACTATTTAACCGTCGAAGCAGAGAACTCTGTTCTCAGAGCTCAGCTCGATGAACTCAGCCACAGGCTCGAATCTCTCAACGACATCATCGGTTTCCTTGACAATACCAACGGGATCTGTTCGAACACTCTGTCTGGTCCAGAGTCTGATGATTTCCTCACGAGTCAGTTTAATATGAACATGTTTTATATGAACCAGCCACTCATGGCATCTTCTGATGCGTTACTGTATTAGAAATGTGGGCCTAAAAACCTCGAAATTACAAAATGGGGTCGTTTTTTTTGTCTGATTGCAAGATATGTCCAAAGAGCAAGAGAGAGAGAGAGATATGTGTATAAATGGGTATGTTGTTCGATTGTTCCATTTCATTTTCTTTTTGTAGTTTGTTCCGTCTTTGGCGCAATATAGTAAAAGCATTGTTATGAGTGTTGTTTGTAATAAAGGCTCTGTTGCCGCATGACTACAAAGTGCTTTTAATATCTCAAGTGGCCCTATTTTTACTAGTTTATTGAGGGGGTAGTAGTAATTTTTTTTTTGGTAAAATGGGTTAGTAGTAATTGACTTCAAGTAATGAAACATGGAGCATATTTCTTTTATAATACATGTAACATGTCATATCTATTTTCAAAGAGAAACAAATCGTTATTTTGATTACTTAACCTGTGTTTCTTTTTAATTGACCAACATTTATTTAAAAAAAGTCCCACGATCATTTACCTAACTACAATCTCATAAAGAGCTAGTATTATGCAAATGACACTAGCTTCTTTCTCAGCACTCTTACATTTACATAAAGCAAAATTTCACAAAAGGTATTAATTTAGTCTTCAAAAAGTGTCGATATCTCCATGATATCAACGCCAACTTATGCATTTGGATGTATTCATAAGAAGAATTACAAATCTGTTACACTACGTAGCTAGCTAGTTAGATGAATTGAGGATTGTTAGGTTTATTTTTTTATTGGTTATATTTATATATTATATATAATGTTTTAGTGGTGTTGAATTGGTGAAAGAAGATTTTTTAAAAAACCAGTGCAAAAGAAACATAGAATAATTGTAATGTATGAAAAAAATTGTAATGTATGGAGGCCACTCAAATGTAAGGGTTATCAAAACGCCCTATCTGCAGATTCTTGTAATATATTTTCAACGTATTTTTTAGTGAATTTGAGAGGTTTTGATGTGTACAATAGTTATACGTGAAATCTTCGCATCGTGTATTGTTTACTTTTACACATCTCATCTTGTAACTTATTTTCGTATCTCGTTTTTTTCAGACTTTTTAATTTCAAAGTTTTTTTTTTTTTTTGAACATTTCAACAAAAAAAAAATTTTGAACATTTTTTTTTTTAATTTCAAAGTTCGATATATATTTATGAGTACTCTATATTTATACACCAGTACATCACAAAATAATGGTTATATTTCCTCGTGACTCGTAATGGGGAATCCTATTCTACCCTTTACTGGCAGTATTATACCTTTAGATGCTGCCTAGTTTGTTTTATATTCATTGATAACGGATGGTTCATTCATGAATATTAAAAATATATAGAAGCCTTTTTATTTTTATTTTTATTTTTATATATAAAGGGGTCTTCTATTTGATAGTTTCCTTTTTGCTACCATTATTTCAAGTACATATACAGTATTCCTTCTTGAGAGTATCGTTGCATGTGTCAACTCAAGACTCGAGAGATTAAAAGGGGGTCTTATGTGGTTTGATCTAGGCTTTTAATACATAGAGGAGTTATGTAATTAATTGCTTAGTTTTAAAATTATAGTATTTGAAGATAACATACTAGCTTATACAAAAACGTAATTTAAGTCAAGGAGTTAATTGATAGAGTAGAATGATTTACTTCCCAACATTTTGAATGAGAAATAAAAAATGTAAATACTTAATTGGAAAAAACTTTAGACTACATTTCTAGAGTGAGAATACAAAATGAACATTATGATACGGTAAAATTGTAAACAAATGGGCAAAAAAATAACGCATGTTGAAGACAGCTAGCATTAATTTTATTGTATTTTAAATAAAAGGATATGTTATTTAAGTTCACAAATAACCTAGCGGTTATTAAAAACTATAAAACATAATATTAATAAGCCGTAATCAATTATGAGAAATTTGTCATGTGCAGGGAACAATACTTGCCGGTATTTGACCTAAAACACATGATGATTTAGCGACTTTAATACTATAGATCCCTAATTAGGTGTTTTTATTGTTAACATTCGTTCTCATAGATACCTGAACAAACATAACTGCTTTTTTTTTCTTTTTTTGATCAACGCATACCTGCTTCTTGTATACTCCCTCCGTATCACTTTTAAGTGATATTTAACAATTTTTATTTTGTTTCATAATAAATGATGTTTTCATAATTCTAGATAAAATTTAATGTCATTTGAAACTTTTGACCAATTACAAAATACTACATTTATTTTTATTGGTTGAATTAATTGTATTTAATGTTATTTTATATGATCAAGATAAATTACCTAAGATTTTGTATTTTAATAATATTTGTGCAAAAACTTTAAACATCAAGTGATACATAGGGAGTATTAAATTATAACCAATTGGTTTGGCTTACGATATACCATGCCATACATCCAACAAATATGATCTAATTCTTTGATTATATGTATATTTGCTGTAAACTTATAATGTTTAATTTCCATCGTTTTGTGGACTTAGAGTCACTGTCAAGAGTAGAGTTCTTAATCAATTTTGAGTTACCTACTTCTTAACTAAATTTTCATCTCGCCATCTTCTCTATTTCCATTCATTGACATCTTAACTGTTGCACATGATACATCTACGCACTTGTAAAGTATTGTCTACCACACTATAACATCAATTTGCAAGACGTAAAAAAAACTTATCAACCTGAGAAAATGGAATCAGATCTTCGAGAGGGTTGAAGAAAAACATAGGAGCCAAAAGACGGCCATTGGCGCATGGGTCGAACTTCAACAATAGCGGCATTAATCTCGATTCTTACTCTCCACAAAGGCATTTGAAGAAAGCTCCATAGTCCCCTTTACTTAAAAGTTGAGGCCCTAGCAGTTTGGAACTTCTTTTCTATTATTTACCTATCTTTTGTTCGAGGGGCCAAATTATAACTTTTCAAACAGCTTCATTTTGATCTACATTACAGATTACATACACCAAATTATTTACATGAATACCTGCGGATATTCTTGAAGATTCGTGAGTTAAAAGATATATATTTTTGATTAAAATAAGAACGAAAAGAAATGAAGAAGAGCTTTTAGCAAAATAAAGAGGTAGTTTAAAATTTAAAACGTTTCTAGACTAGTTGTTATATGATAATGTTTTGTCATGGTGTCATATATTTGTTTTGGTATTACCATCCCATGTAACATGCAAAGGTATTTAAGGTTGTCCAAATCATAATTTGAGTCGCCTATCATGAAGGAAAATGTTTTACCTTGATTGATGAATAAAAAAAAACGAAATATTACAACAAAAAAATCTGTAAATCACAGTAACATGATGTAGGTGTACCGTAAGTTCGTATTATTATAAATAGATATTAACAAAAGACATAGAAATAT
The DNA here is from genome assembly GCF_000695525.1 of Brassica oleracea var. oleracea. Classification (NCBI taxonomy): domain Eukaryota; kingdom Viridiplantae; phylum Streptophyta; class Magnoliopsida; order Brassicales; family Brassicaceae; genus Brassica; species Brassica oleracea. Next base: position 46,724,253 of record NC_027754.1, read on the forward strand.
TATTAAAAAAAACTATTTGTCAAAAAAAAAAAGATTATCAAAAGGTAAATTTGTCATGACTGAAACTGTGGTCAGTTGTTGAGGCTTATTAAAGAGGATTTTAATCAAATTGGGAAAAGTCGCTTAAAGATATTAAAGCAAAAATTAATAAATTCTAACGTGTCATGTTCTTAATTAATGAATTAATTAAGAAATTCTTTCTAATAATGCTGACGTAAAAATTTAATGTATCTTTTCCCTTAATGAAAAGTATTGTTTTATGAATCACCACCTTCTTTAAAAAAATAAGAGAGTAAATTTTGTTATACTAACCATTTTAATATCTTTCATTTTTGCTTCCAGGTCTAGCTTATTTTTAATATTCAATATGATAATAATTTTCTTACATAAGAAATTATTAAGTTATAAAAAGAGAGAGTTGTTAAGTTAAACATTTTTCCTACTTCACTTCAGAAACATTTTTAAAATTTAAATGGTTTAAACAATATGAATTTAAAATAATATATCCCAAAAAAGTTTTTTTCAAATTTATATATTTTACCATATTTTATTTATTAAATTTTATTCATACATTCGTTACTAAATTTTTATTATCATATAAGTTTTACTACTTAAAGTTAAAGTATTAATTAATATAAAAATATCATATCACATTCTTTATACCAAATTATTTTTTACCAAATTTGTTAAATGACTTAAATTAATATATTTGTGATCGATTATTTATTTAGCATATACTTATATAATATAGTTTTAAACATTTTTCGCTAAGATAATTTTAAACATATTATTTGCTTCTTTTTTTGAACAAAAAACATATTATTTGCTTTATATACATATATATGTAACAAATAGCCGTACCATGGGACCAGAGTCCACAGTGATTTTAAAGGCCTCCAGAAATAAAAGACTACCAGCCAATAACAGGAAGACGTCGGTGCTTTTTGTATAAAGGTTCAAAGGGAATAAAGGGAGAGGGCTAGACTTTGGCAAACAACTGCAAATATATTTTTTTCCATCTGGTTTTGATCAATGAAACTTGTAGAACATACAAGAATGAGATTTTAAAAACTGCAAATAGTTTAAACTTCTCTGAATATATATTTTCTTTTTTGAAAAAGGGCTTAACTTCTCTGAATATTTACTTTTACAAATTTAATTTTGGAAACATCGATGACGAAATAGTACATAGCAAGAATTAGTTATATCGAAAAAAAAAAACAGTTAGCAAAACATGTGACATGGCTTATAAAATAATGAAATAATAATGTATGCAAATTAACTAATTCATAGTGTGAAACAGAAAACTATACATTTTTTTTGTTTTTCTCGCATTCTCCATTTTGTTAGATCATAATAAGGGATACCACTATTTTCAGGCGGCCTACATTATACGTATGTCTATAGTGAACTTCAATCCATATCTGTATGGTTACACATATACCGATATACTTACCACCAGGACAGCTTGACATTGTTTTGGGCCCTTTGCCAAAAAAAAGTTTTTTTTATCGTCTAAAATTTTTATTCAGATAATATTTAAAATATTTTTAAAATTTAATCAGTAATATTTTGAATATTTTGTGATAAAAATAAAACTATATACATATCAAATATTTTCGGATCCTTTTCAATTTTATTTAGTATATTTATAATTTTTTTATATAAAAATATATAGATTTATAAAAAAAATTAGACTCCATAATTATTAATATACGGAGGATACGGATTTGGGCCCAGGGTTCGGGGCGGTCGCACAGCTTGTCCCCTCCTCAGCCAGTCCTGCTTACAACACAATTATTTGATTTGAAAGATTTATAAGGTGATTTTGATTAAAAAGCTAAATTTTTACAAAACTAAAATCTATAGTCACATAAATTATAATTTAAATTCTACGGCAAAAAAATCTATATCCGTAACCTCAACTAGTGAAGTCTTTAAGCACATACATCAGACAATATCGTACAGACATGCAAATATTGATCCATATGCAATACCGTTTAATGATCACACACAAAAATCACATTGCATATACATAATCAATTTATATATAGGGTTATTCTTGGGTTCACCCTATATGATATCTAGGTTCACCAACTAATAGGATTTCATTATTTTAAATTCGATATTTTTTAGAAAATAAAACAAAATATTGTCAAGTTATATTATGTTTTTAAAATAAAAAGATTAAAAAAAAATTTTAGTTACAAATTTTTTTTTTAAAGTATTTTTAACGTCGTCAGCAAAACACTAAACCCTAAATCCTAATCCTTAAACCATAAATCATAAACCCTAAACCTTTGGGTAAACCATAAACTCTTGGATAAATCATAAACTCTAAATAAAAACACTAAACAGTAAAATCCTAAATCCTAAACCTTAAACCCTTGAGTGTTTTAATGTTTAGTGTTTTTGATTTAGAGTTTAGAATTTATCCAAGGGTTTAGGGTTTACCCAAAGATTTATGGTTTAGGGTTTAGGGTTTACCCAAGGATTTATTTTCTTTTACTTTTTAAATTTTAAAAACATAATATAATTTTACAATATTTTGTTTCTTTTTCTAAAAAATATCGAATATGAAATAACATAATCCTATTGGTCGTGAACCTAAGAATAAAGAGCATGGAGTAAACCTAAGAATAAGAACCTTAAATCTAACTCCTAACTCTAACTCTAACTCCTACTTGGATGAACCTATAATTAAGCCTTTTAAAACCCAAAAAGCTTATGAAATGTTGAAATTTGTGTGAATGCAAAGCTAATTAATTGAAAGGCCCATCATCTTAACAAATAAGGTAACTACAGATATTATAAAACCTCAAAAGCACAGGCCCAAATTTATATATCTTAATACGGACCTACAATATGTTTGATTATGTTGTCCATTACAAGTGTACTACTAAGCCTAAGCGTCAATAATCTAACAATCTATAGGCCTTTCATCGTTTTATTGTTTTTAACTTTTTAATCGTATGTCTTTGTGTCGCATCTAATTTTCCTTCTTGCTAAGATATTTTGGGGTTCGGTAATCGGGTTGTATAAAGAGCTATGCTCTTTGACTTTTCTTGAACCTCATCTAGGTGTCCTTCCTTACTAGGATTTATGATGTGTTTTATATGGTTTTGGTTTGTATGAGTATCTGTGTTCATTAAGATTTTTCCTCTGGATCATAGTTTTACTGTTAATTAATAACTTGATATATTTCTAAACATGATGGTGCACAAGTCGAAAAAAATAAAATAAAAATGATATTATCAACTTACCAGACACGCTTAATCAGAAATTAGTTGTGCGGGTTTTTGACGAGATCAGTCATGGGTTTGTTGTGCGTGTCCCTATGATAGGATGTGCATTACACTAGCTTAATAAAATATTTTGTGAGAAAACAAAACCGTAATTAAGAATCGTGAGAGTACGGTCATCCTCCACTACATCATCTTTACATCCTACTTTAAGTGAAACCATTAGATAATACGCCGAAAATTTATCACAGTGACGAATCAGTCATTAAAGCAAAGTTCAAACAACTTTGTTCTCTTTCCATAATCTCAATTAATCAGCTATCTATTTAGGTTATTTATTCTGACGAATCAGTTCACCAAAGCAAAGTTTAACCAAAACTTTCTCCTTTCTCTAATCTCAATCGGCAATCCATTTAAGTTTGACACTTTGCATATACTTTACATTCAACTAGGTGATAATCCGCGCCTTGCGCGGAATGAGATGATTAAATTTGTATTTTGCGAAATAAAAAAACATTAAATATGATTAATTTGGATATTAGTTTGTTTTGCATTGATTGTTTCAGGTGTTAATGAGGAGGATAAAGATTGGCGACGTTAATTAGTTGAAGTTTTTGATTTTATGGTCATAACCGGAAGACTATAACTACTTATTTGGTTTCATGTTATATGAAGTTTAGACAATATTGATGTTAAGCTTTCATATCATATTCAAATTTCTAAACAGATGCAAAATTAAATCAATTCGAGATAATTGTTGCGGAAAAAAAGAATTTAAAAAATACATTTCATTACAATTTAGTTAATAGTCAAATGAACCATTAAAATTCTGTTTTTTGTTTTCAAAATTGCTATAGATTTAGAAAGCTCACTTACGGT